>NW_019154093.1:1140205-1153641 GCF_002288905.1 Enhydra lutris kenyoni
GGCGGGACGGGGCGGGACGGGGCGGGACGGGGCGGGACGGGGCGGGACGGGGCGGGACGGCTGGCCTCTGGAAGCCCGGCGGCTGCCTGGGGCGGCTGGACCGCGACACTGGGGCCATGGAGGCGGGGGGCTGTCGTTACCAGTTCCGGATCGCGCTGCTGGGGGACGCGGCCGTGGGCAAGACATCGCTGCTGCGGCGCTATGTGGCGGGCGCGCCCGGAGCCCCCGATCCGGAGCACGAGCCCGAGGGGGTGCCCACGGTGGGCGTCGAGTTCTACAGCCGCAAGCTGCAGCTGCGAGCCGGGCCGCGCGTCAAGCTGCAGCTCTGGGACACCGCGGGCCACGAGCGCTTCAGGTGCGGGCCGGGCGGGCTGAGGGAGCTGGCGGGCGGTCTCTCCCCCCCCACCCCCAGGGCTCGCCTCAGTGGCCCAGGTGCGGGTCTGGGGGCCCCTGCCCTGGTCTCTGGCCCTCCACGCGGAGTCGTTCGTCCCACAGATGCAGCCGGGTGGGCCAAGCCCCCTGAGCCAGAGGCCTGAGTCCCGGAGGGATGGGTGGTCCGGCTGCTGAGCGAGCCCACCGGAGCCGATCCGGAGGTGCCAGGGAGATGGGAAAGGAAGAGAGGTTTGGGGCGGCCTGGAAGGAGCGTAGGAGTCTGCCAGGCAGAGAACGGGAAGCAAAAATCTGCCATCAGGAAAACACCCCGCTTCCTCCCGGAATGGAGGAATGGTCCAGAGAGGATGTGACTCGAACTTGCTCCCTAGCTGAGGTGCAGCCACTCTGTTGGGGGAGAGACAGACGCTCGGAGCAGAGAAACAGTGGGCAGTGTGAAATGAGCTATGGGGCTTGTGCCTGTGGGAGGGCCTTGCAGACATAGACCTCTCCCAGCTCACTGCCCCTCCTTCAGGTGCATTACCAGGTCCTTCTACCGGAATGTGGTGGGTGTCCTACTGGTCTTTGATGTGACAAACAGGAAGTCCTTTGAACATATCTGCGACTGGCACCAGGAGGTCGTGGCCACTCAGGGCCCCGACAAGGTGATCTTCTTACTGGTTGGCCACAAGAGTGACCTGCAGAGCACCCGTTGTGTCTCGGCCCAGGAGGCGGAGGAGCTGGCTGCCTACCTGGGCATGGCCTTCATGGAGACCTCTGCCAAGAATAACTACAATGTGGACCTGGCCTTCAGCACCCTTGCTGACACCATCCAGCAGGCCCTGGAGCAGGGGGACATCAAGCTGGAGGAGGACTGGGGGGGTGTCCGGCTCATCCACGAGACCCAAGTCCTCAGCATCCCCCCCAGGAAGCAGCCCCCACGTCCATGCCAGTGTTGACTCTGGGAGGGAAAGGATTAAAGCAGTGCCAACCTCAGAAGTGCTGCTGGGATGGGGTGTCAGTATCTTTCTGGAGAGCAAAGGGCAGGATGTATTTAAAGGGTTAATACAAACAGTATCCTAGCAGTCACACCTTCTGGATTTTGGGGTTTCAGACCTCAGCCCCTTTCTGCCAGAAAGCTCTGAGAAGCCAGGTGTGCAGCTCTGTGTCCTTCAGCCTGTTTCCTCCGTTGTCAGTGGGGCTCATAGAAGATCCATGCCACGGGGGTGTGGGGGGAGGGTGGGTGGCGTGAGTGTGGGGGGTGGGCATGAATGAGAAATGGGGGGGGACATGCTCAGCCAGAGCCAGCCAATGACAAGAACTGTCCTCAACATTGTTTCCCCTCTGCCAATTCTGGCAACACTCCCGAGCCTGGACGCTGAGAGGCACTGAGTCTGGATGCTGCTACACAAGCGAGGACGGGTGGGGAATTTCAGGGCAAGCCTACCTGGGAGCCTCCTTCAGTCCTCAGACTTGGATGAGTCTTAAATGTGTGCCCTGAAACTCAGGTTTGCTGCCCAGTGCCCCCACTCCAAGGCTGGGCGCTGGATCTGGATCTGGGAGGCAGGGATGGAGGCGAGGGAGCAGCTCCTAGGTTGGGCACATAGTGGACACAGTGATTAGCCACCACAGCTGATTAGCCTTCACAGCTGCAGAACTCACAGCCATGCACCCTCACCCCTCCAACCCCCCTCCCCCAGCTGCTGGGAGTGCAGCCAATGAAAGTAGGCTCAAAGCACCCTCTGGGAAACTGCCTACCCCTCAGGGCTGCCCACAGTGTTGATTTGTTGAATCTACTGGGATGGGGGAGTGTTGAAAGGCCTGGCTCCCTTGCCCCAGCTCTGACGGTCAGACCCAGCTTCATCACTCTTCATGGGGCTGACTGAGGCCATTGTTCTTAAAACATCACAGCTAAATTCTCCCTCTGCTCAGTCCCATGTCCCTCCCTTCCTCCCCCAAGCAGGTATTGATCCTCAAAAATCCTCTGATCAATGTGTGCTCACTAATCCTCATCTCAGAAATTGCCTCCTGGGGAACAGGAACAGCTAGGCAGAGAATGTCCTAGGGCAATCAGGGGAGGCTTCCCGGAGATGGTGTTTATGTTGGTAAGAATCTCAGCAGGTGTAGAGGGGGGCTGTTGTTGTGCTAGTGAGATGGGAAGGGCAGGGATGGCTCCACAGCAACAAAGAGCACAACCACTTCACTCTGTGACCTGGGGACTTAGTCTCAAGATTCCTCCTCAGTGTCGTATGACTGATAATCCCTTCTCCCTAGGGTTCTTGGGAGGTTTCCAATCATGGTGGGTTTCTTAGCTTCCTCCCCATGGGGCTGGGCCAGGGTGGGTCTCTCACTGCACTGCCTCCTCCCTGCCTCCTCTCTTAGACCACCACTCATCCTTATAGTCCTCCTGCAAGGTTGGCGCGGATTACACTCATTTCACTGATGGGGAAGCTTGGAGAGGGAGAGGGACAGACGGACGTGACTTGTTTTTGAGAATCTTATCATTCCTTCAGTTAAAAAAAATTATCTATTCTGTTCTGGACTCTGAGGATGCAGCAGTGAACGTGACAGAAAGCTCTCCTGGGGTTAACATTGTAGTGGGAAAGTGAATGAGTAAATAATGGAACCATATGATTTCCAGTTGTAAGTGCTACAAAGCCCACAGATCCTGGAGACTGGCCTGAGAAGGGTGGGCCTGATTTCTTCAGAGGTGTTGATCAGGGGTGGCCTCCTCCAGGCGAGGACCTTGAGCTGAGAGCTGGGGGAGGGCAGAGAAGGGCCCAGATAAGAGCAAAGGTCTGGCCTGTAGGAACAGTGGCCAGCACTGAGTACTTTTTATGTCCCTGTGAGGTAGATACTAGTTTTTTTTTTTTTTAAAGATTTTTATTTATTTATTTGTCAGAGAGAGAGAGCGTGAGAGGGAGCACAGGCAGACAGAGTGGCAGGCAGAGACAGAGAAGCAGGCTCCCTGCCAAGCAAGGAGCCCGATGTGGGACTTGATCCCAGGATGTTGGGATCATGACCTGAGCCGAAGGCAGCCGCTTAACCAACTGAGCCACCCTGGCGTCCCGAGGTAGATACTATTGATCCATTTTACTGATGTGCAGACAAAGACCCAAGGAGGTTAACTGAAGCCAGTGAGCAGAGGGAGAAGCCCCAAGGCGAGGAACAAGGAAAGGGCGGGGCTCTTTCTAAGAATTTACTGGAGATCTGAGGAGCTAGAATAAATGAAGAAGCAGGGAATGACATTCAACTTGGTCTCTGGTTTCTCATCTCCCAGGTCTTCCCTGAACAGGACTGCAGGGTAAACCAAAGCTTGTCTGGGAGATGAGCAGCTGGTCCTGCAGATGACGGTGGGGATTTTATTGTCAAAACCTCCCCAAATCCCTGAAGAGGGGAAGAAAAAACTGACCTTTTCCTCTGTCCAAATCCTGGGTGGGCACTGGAGGACCAGCCTGAAGTCCAGGCCCACCCCAGGCTGGGCCCATCACCAAGAAGATGTTGCCCACCGTCCCCAGCTGCCTCCCTTGAGGACTGTTCAGCAGGCTGCAGTCATACATCTCTAGCACTCTTCGGCCTCAGTTTCCCATCTGTGAAATGGGGAGAACAGTAGTTTCTGTCTCGCAGGGTTGTTGTGAGGATTAAATGAGGTATTACGTGAATTCCTACCACACATGTGAGCTCATGCATCGTGGGCTCTTTCAGTGACTTACTAACCTCGAAGCAACCCTGTGAGGTGGGGTTGAGCTTGTCTTTTCACAGACAGGGACCTAAAGTCCAGGATAGGAAACTAATGTGGCTCGGGCCTCGTGCACTGCCACCGGCCAGGCCCAGAAGGTCCTACCTTGTGCCTCAGGGCTCTGGTCCCGCTCTCACAACCCCCTGCATTGTGGCAAACCCTCTGCGGACTGCAAGAGGCTTTGATGGGTAGGATTCTGGCAGCTGTAGGCAGCTGGCCTGCCCATCCCGCAGGCTAGAGGAAAAGCAGAGAAGAGCAGTGGAGGGGGCCAGGCCCACCTGCCAGCTGAGCACCGCCCCCCTGCCCCCTGCACTGAGTGTCATTGCTGTCCCAGTTCGGACCCCAGACCCCTAGTGGAGATTGTGACACCCCTCTGGAAGGCTGTAGGGTGTCCCCTGTTGATTCAGCATCCACAGTGCCCCAGAGGGAAGTTTTTAAAGTACATTTGACATGGCTGCTCCCCTCCCAGAATTCAAATCATCTCCCCATAGTCCTGGCCCTTCCCGAGCCAGTTGCCTCTCCCCCTACTTTGCGTGTTGCCTCTCCCCCTACTTTGCCCTGACAAATTCTGAACCACCTGCAGCCCTGGGCTTTGCATCCTTCCACTGGATGGCCCCAGCCCTCTGCCCTCTCCCTGCGTGACTGGATTGGCTTGTGACACTCAGATAAGTATCACTTCTTAATCACAGCGTCATCCCAGCAGCCTAAATTACTGTGAGCTTTGCATTCAAGCCTGGGTTTGGCTCCCAGCTCCACTATGTGTAACTGTGGGAGCCTGGGGAACTCCGCTCATCTCTGCAAGCCTCAGTGAACTCTTCTGGAGAATGAGGATCGTAATGCCCAACTCACAGGGTTTTAGAAAGGATTAGGTCCCACCTAAATGAGGGGCAGTGCTGGTCACACAGTAGGAATTCACCAAATGGAAGTCCCCCTTTTCCCCTGAGGTTTTATTCATCACTGTCATGACGAGACTACCAAAGTAAACACTGGGGAGATCGCAAGGACCCCAGATTCTGTGAAAGAGTTCTTAAAAATCATTACCCACTTCTGGAGACGTGAACTGGTTTCTGCTTCCGTACTAGGAGTGAAGTTCCAGAATAGTCCCTTCATGTCTATCACTAGACTAGTCTGAGCAAGCAAAACTCCCCCTCCCAAGCAGCGCCCCAGCTAAACCTTCCAGCCACAGCAGCTTTGGCAACGTCGGGCTTCCAGGCCTGAATCCACGCCTTTTGAAGGCACACAGCCAATCTGCCACCCATGGGAGCCTTTCTGAAGACCTTGCCCATTCTGGGAGCCTCTGAAATTTAGTGGGTTAAGAGGGAAGACCCATCCTGCCCTCCCCACACAGTCTGGAACTTAAGACGTCTGGGTAGGAGCCCAGCCCCTGTCCTCTACCTCTGAGCCTCAGTCTTCATGGTAAAATGAGAACAATTCCTACCCCCCAGTTTTGTTAGAGGATTAAATAGGACACTGTTAAGTGCCCAGTGTTAAGTTCCTTCTGCTAACAAGCTCCCTTTGGGTCTTTCATGTGTCGGTCCCCCGTCTGGAATGTCCTTCCTCCATCTCTGTCAAAACTCTGTCCTTCAAGGCTTGGCCCAACTCAATTCCTTCTCCGAGCCTTCAGGGAACCTGGAGATTTCAGGCTCTGTTGTCTACATCATTTTGCGCTCCCCCCTACCCCAGGCCAAGACTGTAGCTCTTCGAGGCCATGAGAAGGATGGACAATGGACCAAGACCACAGGTCTGAGTCCCGACCTGCCCAGGGACCTCAGGTCATAACGACCTCTTCAGACCTTAATGTTCTTACCTGTAAGTTACGGGGCTGCACTGAATGATGCTGGGAGTTTTTCTTTTCTAACTACAGATAACTGTGAGGCTTCAGTCCATGTCTGGCCTCCTCCTCCCCGCTTCCCCTCATGCAGGCACAGGGGACTTTTCAGGATGGCTTTCCGGTCCCAGATGGCCCCCTCTGTGCCCTCAAAACTCAACCGTGTTGTTGCAACCACCCTCTACCTCTGTCTTTTGGTTAATGCTTTCTCAGGGAAACCTCGCATGCCATATGCCTTTACTTTTAGTCTGAACTAACTGCAGCAAGTTCTTGGCTGGACCCCCTCCCCCGTTTCCAACTCCATTCTCCAGGCCAGTAGCCCGTGCAAGGCTTGTAACATGTAAATACAATCACACCAGTCCTCCACCTAAAACTCCCTGGTTCCTAGCACCTGCAGTTTTCAAATTTTTTGTTTATATGCCTGTTTTTAGCACCAGATCCTCTTAACAGATGCAGTCTTTCTGTTAGCCCTAAAATGTCCAACAATTAAGACAGGTATTACTCAGGCGCACCTGGGTGACTCTGTTGATTGAGCATCTGACTCTTGGTTTTGGCCCAGGTCATGATATCAGGGTTGTGAGATCAAGCCTTGTGTTGCGCTCTGCGGTCAGCAGAGAGTCTGCTTGAGTTTCTTTCTCTCTCTCCCTCTGTCCCCTGCCCCCACTCTCTCTCTCAATCTCAAATAAATAAATCTTAAAAAAAAAAAAAAAAAAAGGTGGGGGGAGGTATTGGTCAGGCTGAAAAGGGATGGGAAGCCCAAGGCCCACCTGTGGGCTGTCTACACTACACCCTCCCACTCCTGCAAGACAGACAGACAGACACACACACACACACACACACACACGCCGAACAGCCTCTGAAGCCTGGGTGCTGGCCCTTGCCACTATGCCTGTCATTTATCCTCCTCCCGCGCTCACTTTCTGTTCACCTCAGGCCATCCTCTCCCAGTGTTACACCTTGTGCTTGAGCCACGTTGCCGCAGACTTCTTTACACCTCTGGGCCTTTGCATATGCTGTTCTTGGTCACCCCCATCTTGTCTCCCTAGGTTTAGGGGGATAGGACCGGTTAAGAGCGCAGGCTCGAGTCAGATGACCTTGACACAAGCTGTGTGACCTTGAGTTCCTTAAACTGTTTAAGTCTCCATTTCCTCCTGGGAACCAGGATTAGATAAGATACAATTCAAGTGCACTACACAGACCTCGCACATTCTTCCTTCTTCAGACTTGTTGGGGAAACACAAAGCGCTCATCCATGGGAGGTGCTTAATGGAGCACCACGGGAAGCACTCTCCACCGCCCCTCTGCAAGGATGCCGGACACACGAATCCAGAATCTGCTGGCCCTGTTGCCCAACCCTCTGCACCAGGCCAGGACCTGGGAATCGAGTGGGCACAGTTACTCATCCAAGGAGGAAGAGGGCCTCGTGCCCAGGGTGGGGCCAAGCTGCCCCAGGGGTGGGCACACCAAGTCAGACAAGCCCTTCAGATCACTAAGTGGTGCCCCAGTCCCGTACCCCTACACACAGTCGCCAAAGCTTGTGAGCGCCCACTGTCTTACAGACTCACCCCGTCCTGCACTTACCACCGCTTCAATCAGGCGGCGGCCTTCTAATGGATCTCTCTGCTTCCACACTTGTCCTCTCCCTTCCCCTCCTGGCTTTGTGTACTCCACTGCCTGGCCAGAGTGACCTTCCCCCCACGCAAATCTAAAATGGCTCCTGTTACCTTCTGGGTAAAGCCTGCATTGCTGGGGCCTGCGAGGCCCTGCACAACCTGGCCTGACAGCACTGCCCTGCGCTGGCTTCCGTGCAGGTCTCTCTCCCTCAGAGATCTCCACCCCTTCACCCGAGTCCCTCAGCTCCACTGGTGAGACCACCCTGCAAGCCTCTCTCTCCTTTGCAGCCCTTGGCACAGAGGCAGGTTTTTTGTCTGTTTGTTTTTTAAAGATGTATCCATTTATTCTGAGAGAGAGAGAGAGCGAGCGAGCGAGCGAGCACACGAGAGACAGCACAGGCCAGCAGGGGGAAAGGCAGAGGGAAAGAAAAGCTCAAGCTGAATTCACACTAAGCGCAGAGCCCCTTAGGGCCAATCCCAGGACCCTGAGATCACTATCCGAAGTGAAATCAAGAGTTAGAGGCTTAACTGACTGAGCCACCCAGGCGCCTGAGGCACTGAGGCTGTTTTTCACTCACCTTATCAGAGGAGCGCTCCCTGTGTTCGTAGTCATCAGTGCAGCCCACCGCCCAGCCCAGGCCCCAGCCCAGGCCCAGCTCATAAATACTTGCTGAATGAACAGCCCCTCCCCAGACAGGTGGGACAAGACTCAAGACAGGTGAAGCCACTTACCTGTCACACAGTGGATCAAGAATTGAGAACCTTGGGCTCTCCCCCAGCTCTTTCCATTACACTGCCCGGATTCCTTTGTCCCCTTTTGTCCTCAGTGGAGGAACCAAAACTAATTCTGGATTCCTTCTTGGCTGTCAAGGTCAGTGACGCGCTCCTACTATCGGAAGTCGGCAGGAGGCCTTTTGCCGTTTGGTATCACCAACAGAACATCCTTTGAGAGTGTCACCCAGTGGCAGTGGGAGGTTCTGGAAAAAGTGAAACCTTTCAACATCCTCTTCCTGGTGGTAGGCCACAAGAGAGACCTGGTGCCTGAATAACAGTGATGCCAGAGGAAGGGGGGAAGCTCGCTGCCTCTCTCGGTGCCCACTATCCTGAGACCTTGGCCAAGAGCAACAGGAACAACAGCACAGCCTCAAGAGATCTACGAGGTGTGAAGAGAGGGGTTCTGGGCTCAAATTCCAAGTGGGAGGGAGTGAAAGCAGGGCAAGGAGGAGGTGCCCATACCAGTGACCCCTGGATGAACAGCCACGCCCTCTGAAGACCAAGGAACCCTCACAACCCAAAAGGGCTATGCTGGGCTCAGGATGGGATGAAGCTAGGTGCCACTGAAGGTCTTGACCCTGAGGTCTTAGGGGCCTGGTTTCCTCTGCATGATGGTGCAGATACTGGGATCAGGGATATCAACAACTAAGAAGAGACAAGGCACCTGCACAGATGGGCCTTTCCCCAGGTTACTGCCATCCTTTCTTAGGGCCAAGGATGAACTCCAGGAGTTTCAGAAGGGAGGGTCAGAAAAGGCTTTGCCAAAACCAGATGCCTCTTCAGTTTGGGGTTCACGAGAGAAGGTCACTCTGCCCCATTCTTATGGCAGAGAAACTGGACTCAAGCTCCTACTGATGGTATGGCCTTCCTTGGAGTAAAATAATAGAAAAATTCCTGGGTTTTTTCCTCCGTAAAGAAATGGCTAATGGTGCTGCCACCTGCTGACAGAGAGCTACATCCAGCCTTCCTTGTCCTTTTAACTGCCTCTGGCCTTTCAAAGGCTGTAAGCCATGTACCCTGTGTCTCTCGATTAATAACTTCTTTATTCTGGAAAAGCAAATGAAAGTCATATTCATATAAACACTGACATTACAAAGTACAGGGAGAGGGGGAAGGGAGAAGGAAACACAAACCTCTACAAATCCTGCTAATACTGTCTCACCAAACAAGACCATAATGCTTTGTCCCATATTCAATCACTTATATAATAAACCACAAATAAAATCTTCTCTGGAAGATACATCGTTCCTCTTTGAGACGGCAGGGAAAAGGGACCGGAAGTTGGGGGAGGAGGCTTTATTCTTTTGGCAGATCCTCTCAGTCATTATAGATATTGCTGCGCTGTTAATAAAAAATATATGCTTCTCTGTAAAGCATTAAAAAAAAAATCCAAAGATGAGATGGCTGAGGTCTCAGCTCAAGTATCTCCAAATACATTGTTGTCCATTCCCTGACCTTCCCATGTGTTATTTCTTGGTTGTTTTCCGGATCAATGCCATTCTCTGAAAGAAGAGTGAAATAACCAATTACACAGCTTAGAGTCAGGAACTTTCCCCGTCACCCACGTGGGGCACAGTCTATACCACAGGCTGGAGCCCTGGGAACCTATCCACACAGGGCAGCTCAGCAGGCTCCTTTGAGCCTGACAGCAGTCTTTAGGGCCCCAGGAGATGTTTAGATAGCCCAGGGGACCCATTTCATTGACCAAAAGACCCAAACTGCTGTAGGTCAGCAGAATGGCAAAAAAGTTAAAAACAGAAGATGACAGTTCTTGCCTTTTGCGGACTTAGGGGACAAGCCATCAAAGCCTGTGTTTTCCAGACTCCCCCAGCCTAATGTGAGGATGAAGAAAATAGGGAAGGGGACTGTGTCAAGCCTGTGGCCACACATAAAAGGGAGCTGACATTTCACACATGACGACCTACAATGAAGCAAACGGACACTAACAATTTCCACCACAACCCATCAGGGAAACATTCAGGTCATGCGTTTCAAATTTTACTATTACCAGCCACTGGCCGAATTACTGATCTGCTTTGCTTACTCTTTTCTTTTTAAGATTTTATTTATTTATTCAACAGACAGAGATCACAAGTAGGCAGAGAGGTAGGCAGAGGGTTGGGGGGAAGCAGCTCCCTGCTGAGCAGAGAGCCCCATGCGGGGCTTGATCCCAGGACCCTGAGATCATGACCTGAGCTGAAAGCAGAGGCTTAACCCACTGAGCCACCCAGGCGCCCCTCTGCTTACTCTTTTGACTAAGAGATTGTCCTAATATTATGATACTTGCTGAGAGAGAGAGAGATAAAGCTGGAAAGTGGATTAATTAGGAAACAGAGCCAGAATGACCATTGTCTCGAGGGACTCCCTTCTGAAGAATACTATCTATGGTCCTTTGATTCAGACTACTGGTGACTTCCCTGTAAGAGCTTCCTTTATGAGGTCTGTAAACACATATACTCTAGAGATCCCAGGCTATGGACAAGCAAGGGACACTCAGCCAAAACCACACAATGTGCCCATCAAGCTTGAAAAAAGCTCACTTTTCAAATCGAAGCCACCAGTTAAATTAAGACTTTGTCAAAAGGAAGTCATCATTGTTATTAGACCAATGACAGGGCCAACTTGTTGCACAGTATAAGTGGGGTTAGTTTCTCGTACTGACCCCTCAGGTCTGCAGTCAGTCACAGGGATAGAGAACTAAGGACAAGCCTGGACAGAGGCCAGAAGGCCTGGCACAGCAGCCTGGGTGCTACCTTCCAGCACAAGTATGGCCTATCTCTCTTTCAATCAGCCACAACGCAGAGATTTCATCAGGGCGAAGTGGAGGGGACGAGTTCTACCCATATTAGAAGAAGTTACAATCAACAGCTTTAAGTGACACCCATCAGCGTTGAGAGAAAAAGCTGAGACCCCATGTGGGAACAGCAGAGAACCACAGAAGTAAATGACTGTTCTCCCGTGGAGTCCTGCTGCCTCTTGCCCTCTCTGATCTTTGGTCCAGGGAGCAGAGCTACCTGTGTGGAGGAAGTGACAAGTGCAGGGACCGTAGCCATGTGCACTCCCTCAGAGACACAGTTCAAGGGATGGGCTATGGCTGCCCTGGGGTTCTGACGGCTCCTCACCTGTTTGTGGGCCTCTGTGGTACAAGCCTTTTTGTAGGGTCGGATTTCTTCAGAGCCAAATCCTGGGATCCACATGTTCCACTGGCGTTCTGCAAGGAAGAGGCCAGCACAGAGATCAGGGGACAGGGAAGGCAGCATCGGGGTGCAGTGTGACCCTTAGACAAGGGTCAAGGAGGACTCATCTGAGCGATCAAACGTAGTAATGAACAGCAGCCCTGCAGACAGGTTCTATGGAATACAAATGGGGGATCCCATGTGGTGCCTCCAAGGTTTTAAATGACACCATTCGACCTTTGTGCGAAGACAAAGGAATAACTGACTCCAGGCTGTGAGCGCTGAGCCCTCAGGTTTCCATGCAGCTCCACAGAAGAGGAAACTCCTGTTTCTTCAGTTGTCTTTTCTTTTTTTTTTTTTTTTAAAGCAGGCCCCATGTCCAACGTGGGGCTCAAACTCATGATGCCAAGGTCAAGTCACACACTCCACTGATTGAGCCAGCCAGGTAGGTGCCCCTTCAGTTGTTGTTTTTTTTTTTTTAAGATTTTTTTTTTAAAGATTTTTATTTATTTATTTGACAGAGAGAGATCACAAGTAGACGGCAGGCAGAGAGAGAGAGAGAGAGGGAAGCAGGCTCCCTGCTGAGCAGAGAGCCCAATGTGGGACTCGATCCCAGGACCCTGAGATCATGACCTGAGCCGAAGGCAGTGGCTTAACCCACTGAGCCACCCAGGCGCCCAAGATTTTATTTATTTATGTGAGAGAGAGAGCGAAAGAGCACACGCAGGGGGAGCAGCAGAGGGAGAGGGAGAAGCAGGCTCCCCATTGAGCAGAGAGCCCATCTCGGGACTCGATCCCAGGACCCGGGGATCATGACCTGAGCAGAAGGCAGATGCTTAACCATCTGAGTCACCCAGGCATCCCCCTCCCCTTCAGTTGTCTTACTCCTATGTTTAAAGTCACCCCTCTCAAACCCAAAGGAAGAGGAGGAGCAGAAAGGCATTCCTAGTATTCGGGAGTTAAGGGCCGAGTCCCAGCTCTGCTGCTTCTGCTGTGGAGCTGGAGGATGCTGGGTCTTGGTTTCTTCAGCTTTTACACGGCAGTTCACAACTGTAATAACCACCTCATAGGGTGGCTGATAACATTCAAGGTCGTAATGCAATCCCAGAGCCCGGGATAAAGGCACAGAGATCCAGATATAGACATGGGTTATGTCCACACCACAGCCCTGTGTCCCGCTGCCAGTGGGTATGATCATCCCTGTGAGAGTGTCACCAGAAGTTCCAACAAGGCAGAGATTCTGATTATTCGACTATGTCAGTAATCACCATAGCTACAAGGACGCCCCAGCCACAAATAAAAGTGTGTTGCACTCTAAGTATGTAAAAAATTATACTTACACAAGATTATTTAGGGAATAAGTCTACTCAAAAGGAGTTACATACTTTATCATACTCCCCTAAACCCCTGGAAACACCTGTTTTATAAATGTTTTGCTCCAAGCACAGCACTTACTTAAATCAAATTGAATATTAGTGGTTTTCTAGTTATACTTTGTGCCTCATGTACAGTAACTACTGGGTGAATGAATGATTCATGTTTGGGTCTAGAAGAATTTTATATATAGCTCTCCTCCAATATTTTTTTTTTTTAAGATTTTGTTTATTTGTCAGAGAGAGCAAGAGAGGGAGAGCACAAGCATGGGGAGGGGCAGAGGGAGAAGCAGGTTCCCTGCTGGGCAAGGAGCCCGATGTGGGACTCAGTCCCAGAACGCCGGGAACATGACCTGAGCCAAAGGCAGATGTTTAACCAACTGAGCCACCCAGGTGTCCCTCCTCCAATATTTCTTTGAAAATAAAAATCCTGAAGATTTCTGCTAATAATATCTGTTGTCAGTCTTGAAAGTAACACTGAGGGGTGCCTGGGTGGCTCAGTGGGTTAAAGCCTCTGCCTTCAGCTCAGGTCATGATCTCAGAGTCCTGGGATCGAGCCCCACA
>NW_019154093.1:1153741-1211392 GCF_002288905.1 Enhydra lutris kenyoni
CTCTCTCTGCCTGCCTCTCTGCCTACTTGTAATCTCTGTCTGTCAAATAAATAAATAAAATCTTTAAAAAAATTTTTTTTTAAAAGCAAAAAAGAAAGAAAGTAACACTGAAATTATTCTTTGGGAATTAAACTTTACAACCCACACAAAGTGGCTCAGGATATGGATCTGCAGAGTCTCTTTAAGAAAAAGCGTTGAGGGGCGCCTGGGTGGCTCAGTGGGTTAAAGCCTCTGCCTTCGGCTCAGGTCATGATCCCAGTGTCTTGGGATCGAGCCCCACATTAGGCTCGCTGCTCGGCGGGGAGCCTGCTTCCTCCTCTCTCTCTGCCTGCCTCTCTGCCGCTTGTGATCTCTGTCAAATAAATGAAAAAAATCTTAAAAAAAAAAAAAAAAAGAGCGTAATGGGGTGTCTGGCTCAGTCAGTGGAGAGCGTGACTCTTGATCTCAGGGTTGTGAGTTCGAGCCCCACACTGGGTATAGAGATTACATAAAATAAATCTTATGGGCCCCTGGGTGGTACAGTCAGTTGAGTGACTGACTCTTGGTTCGGGCTCAGGTCGTGATCTCGAGGTCATGGAACTGAGTCCTGAGTTGGGTTCTGCACTTAGCAGGGAATGTCCTTAGACTTCCTCTCCCTCTGCCCCACCCTACCTGGTGCACACTCTCTCTCTCTCTCTCTCTCTCTCTCTCTCTCTTTCTCAAATAAATAAATGAATAAATCCCGGGCACCTAGGTGGCTCAGTCGGTTAGGTGTCCAACTCTTGGTTTCAGTGGAGGTCGTGATCTCAGCATTAAGGGATTGAGCCCACATCCACTGCACATTCAGTGCAGGGTCTACTTGAGATTCTCTCCCTTTCCCTCTCCCTGCTCGTTCTCTCTCCAAAATAAATAAATAAATAAAATCTTAGATTAAAATTGGGGTGCCTGGGTGGCTCAGTGGGTTAAAGCCTCTGCCTCTGGCTCGGGTCATGATCCCAGGGTCCTGGGATCAAGCCCCACATGGGGCTCTCTGCTCAGCAGGGAGCCTACTTCCTCCTCTCTATCTCTCTCTGCCTGCCTCTCTCCCTACTTGTGATCTCCATCTGTCAAACAAATAATTTAAAAATCTTAAAAAAAATAGGGGCACCTGGGTGGCTCAGTGGGTTGAGCCTCTGCCTTCGGCTCAGGTCATGATCTCAGGGTCCTGGGATCGAGCCCCATATCGGGCTCTCTGCTCACCAGGGAGCCTGCTTCCTCCTCTCTCTCTCTCTCTCTGCCTGCCTCTCTGCCTACTTGTGATCTGTCTGTCAAATAAATAATATCTTAAAAAAAAAAATCTTAAAAAAAATAAAGGATTAAAATAAATAAATCTTTAAAAAAAACAAAAAAAATTTTTAAATCTTAAAAAAAAAAAGGTCACAGGGCACCTGGGTGGCTCAGTGGGTTAAGCCTCTGCCTTCAGCTCAGGTCATGATCTCAGGGTCCTGGGATCAAGCCCCACATCGGGCTCTCTGCTCAATAGGGAGCCTGTCTCCCCCTCTCTCTCTGCCTGCCTCTCTGCCTATTTGTGATTTCTCTCTCTGTCAAATAAATAAATAAAATCTTTTAAAAAAATGGTCGCTACCAGGCAAGAATGCACACATGTTAAGTATTTGTAGCAAAATATTTAAATATGCATTTTTAAAAGATTTTTTTTATTTATTTGAGAGAGAGCATGAGCTGGGGCGAGGGGCTTCAGGAGGGGGAGAAGCAGCCTGATCCCAGGACCCCCCAGATCACGACCTGAGCCGAAGGCAGATGCTTAACCAACTGAGCCACCCAGACGTTCCTAAATGCATATGTATTTATATTTTATATAATATTAATGTAATAGCAACAACAATCATTTAGTGACTAAAAGTTATAGTGAAAATGTATGGCATAAAGCAGCATTGTACAAAGCATTCCATGTACATTATGTCATTGAATGTCCACATTTCTCAAGACTGTCCATCAGAAAGGGAGCTTAGTCCATTAAGCAAGTGTAGGAAATTGGGTCAGAAGCAAACCCGGCTGTACCCATTCCAGTCTGTCACAAGAGGTGGTGTCCAGAGTTTCCAGCCCCACTGGCAAGCCTACATTTGTTGGGGGTGATGGTGTGGAACAGATGTAGGTGGTCTAGTGCCATTGAACACCAGGTTCCCTAATTTCCCATGCTCCGATCCACTGCCCCCTGAGCAATCTTCTGATTATGACTCAGCCTCCATTAGGCATACTACAGAAGCTGTCCTGGCCATGCAGACTTGTGAGTATTCTTGTCATTGTGATAATTACTCCTCACCCTTAATGAATAAACTAATATTCCAATTTTAATTTCAATAATTAAAATACAAAATATTTTAAAAACAGAATGCTAAGCTCTAAAGTAATATAATCTGTTGTGTGTGGGGATTTTGTGGCAAAATATACCTAAAATTTAACATTTTAACCATGTTTTTGGTTTTGTTTTGTATTTTTTAAAATTTTTATTAACATATAATGTATTATTTGCCCCAGGGGTACAGGTGTGAATCATCAGGCTTACTTACACATTTCACAGCACTCACCATAGCACATACCCTCCCCAATATCCATAACCCAACCACCCTCTCCCTAACCCCCTCCCCCCGGCATTCCTCAGTTTGTTTTGTGAAATTAAGAGTCTCTTATGGTTTGTCTCCCTCCCGATCCCGTCTTGTTTCATTTTTTCCTTCCCTACCCCCCACAACATCACCACCCTGCCTCTCAAATTCCTCCTATCAGAGAGCATTTTAACCATTTTTAAGTACACAGTTCAGTGGCATTCAGCACATTCACATTGTTGTGCAACCATTATCACCAACCATCTCTAAAACATTTTCATCACCTCAAACTGAAACTCTGGGGGCCCCTGGGTGGCTCAGTGGGTTAAGCCTCTGCCTTCAGCTCAGGTCATGATCTCAGGGTCCTGGGATCAAGCCCCGCATTGGGCTCTCTGCTCAGCAAGGAGCCTACTTCCCACCCGCCCTCTCTGCCTGCCTCTCTGCCTACTTGTGATCTTTCTCTGTCAAATAAATAAATAAAATCTTAAAAAAGAAAAGGGGGGGGGACTGCAGAGAGGGAATGCCTGGGTGGCTCAGTCATTAAGTGTCTGCCTTTGGCTCAGGTCATGATCCCAGCGTCCTGGGATCGAGTCCCACATCCAGCTCCTTGCTCGGCAGAAAACCTGCTTCTGTCTCTCCCTCTGCCTACCACTCTTCCTGCTTGTGCTCTCTCTCTTTCTGTCAAATGGATAAAATCTTAAAAAAAAAAAAAAAAAAAAAAAAAAAAGAGAGAGAGAGAGACTGCAGAGAGCGGGAGACCTGTGGAGTCCCAGGTTGTTTTTTGGTTGTTTTTTTCAAGATTTATTTGAGAGAGAGAATGAAAGAGAGCAGGAGTGGGAGGGGCAGAAGGAGAGGGAGAGAAAATCTCAAGCAGGCTCCTTGCTAAACCTGACTCTGGGCTCGATCTCATAATCATGAGATTACAACCTGAGCCAGAACGAAGAGTTGGACACTTAACTGACTGCACCACCCAGGCGCCCCTGGAATTCCAGCTTTTTGGGAGTTTCTAGCCCCAGTATCAGACTTGGACTGGTGAAACTCTGTTATAGGTCAAATTGTGTCCCTCAAAAAAGACATGTTTAAGTCCTAACCCCCAGTACCTCAGAATATACTGGAAACAGGATTACTGCAATATGATTAATTATGATGTGGTCTACAGGAGTAGGGTGGGCCCTTAATCCCGCATGACTGGCATCCTACAAGAGGAGAAGAGACAGAGAGAGGGACACATGCAGGGCAGAAGGCCACGTGAAGGCCGAAGCACAGACAGAGTGATGCAGCTATACGCAGAGAATGCCAAGGATTGCTAGCCACCCCCAGCAGCTAGAAAAAGGCAAGGAAGGCTTCTTCATAGAAACACTGGAGGGATTGTAAACTTTTGGCCTCCAGAACAGTGAGAGAACACGTTTGGTTGTTTTAACCTCCCTAGTGTGTGGCGCTTTGTTATAGCAGCCCTAGGAAATGAATACATCTTCCTTCAAAACAATCTCGGCCCAAGGTACAACCTGACTTTAATTACATGAGAGACCCTCAGCAGAACTGCCTAGCTAAGCCCCGTCAAGCCCCAGACATCTGAACAAAGTAAACAACTGTTACAAGGGCGCCTGGGTGGCTCAGTGGGTTAGGCCGCTGCCTTTGGCTCAGGTGGTGATCTCGGGGTCCTAGGATCGAGCCCTGCATCGGGCTCTCTGCTCAGTGGGGAGCCTGCTTCTCCCCCTGCCTCTCTGCCTACTTATAATCTCTCTCTGTCAAATAAATAAATAAAATCTTAAAAAAAAAAAAAGACTGTTACAGTTTTAAGCCACTGTTACCATTTTAAGTTTGTTATCTAATAATAGATAATTGGAATATATATTAATATATTATGTTATTAATATAATGTTATTAATACTAGCAACATTAACCAGCAACGTGTTACTCCACCGAGACTCCCAGTACCTCCCCAAGCCATATCTTCCTGTCATAATTATTCATGGGCTGATCTATACTGAATCCTGTAATATCTTCTGCCTCATTCAGTTGGCCTTCATACTCACAAGACTGTTCACTTTCTTCTGAGCACACTGTAACCAATGCAGATGGGGGGCTTACTCATTTCCCAAGTGATGATGGTTATCGATGTTAGACAAGTATCTCTCAGAAAAACCAAGCTTGAATTTAGTGTGTCTTAAGTTGAAAAATGGAATATAGAATTATATGTACATTATGATTATAATTTTAGGGGGAAATGGATAAACAGGCTAAAAACTGCAAGAGAAGAACTACTATTTAAATGTTGGAGACATAATAGCTACATTTACAAAACTCTTACTTTGTGCCGGGCCCCAAGCCGGTGACCTGACAACTGTAACCCATAATTCTCATGATCACCCTGTAAGGATGATACTATGATCTCCACTTTACAAATGAGGAAACAGGTATGAGAGAAAGTTAGGAGGAAGGACAGGTGATACAGATAGAAAGTGGCAAACCCAATGCTTGGGCTCACTCTCCTGACCATGGATAGATTTCTCTTCTCTGTGTGATGCTACCATTAAACAAATACATCCATTCCAGAGCCCCAAAAAGTCTAATCCTGACACGAAAGTTCCTCTGACTACCTGTTCTGGTGGTCCTGAAGGAGCAACAGTGTGGATGCCTCAGGGAGGAACAAGACGACATACCTAGATGCAGCTGGACATCCTTCACCTCCAGGGTGCTGGACTTGCGATGCCGAGCAAGCTGGCAGGCTGCCGTCACCACACTCTCAATAAAATCATCAGCAATCTGCAGCAGCATCTGGGGAAGACAAAAGTGGGGGAGAGTAACCATGACATTGGCAGAGCAGGCTCCTGTTGCTGAGACAACTCTGTCTGCTGGAATCACATATTTAGTTAGGCTGTCTATTAGAAGGCCCAGAATCAGCATTTGGGCTAAGGTGAGGACGAGGAGGAGTGAGGACAACAATAGAAACACATCAACTCGGGGCGCCTGGGTGGCTCAGTGGGTTAAAGCCTCTGCTTTCGGCTCAGGTCATGATCCCACGGTCTTGGGATCGAGCCCCGCGTCGGGCTCTTTGCTCAGCAGGGAGCCTGCTTCCTCCTCTTTCTCTGCCTGCCTCTCTGCCTACTTGTGATTTCTGTCTGTCAAATAAATAAATAAAATCTTAAAAAAAAAAGAAACACATCAACTCGTTAAGCAGGTTGAGTGCAACTCACAAGTTTCTGAGGACGTTACTCTCTGTACTTTCTATCTAGAGAGATCAACCAGTCCAATCCCTCAACCTCATATTTTCTTTAGAATTAGGTGGGAAAACAAAAGTGAATCATTATACTTCCTCATTCACAGTTTCCTAAAGCATTTTTATTTCCATTAATCTCACCGAGACCTTATAGTAATCCTGTAAAAAAGTGGGGCATGGACTTTATCCTCCTTATATACAGAAGGGTGCTAACTCATAACCATACAAATGCTAAGCAGTGGAACCAGAATTTGACTTCGAGGTTACATGTCCGAAACCTGGGTTCTTTCCACTTCATTATCAATTATCCTGGACAACATGAACAGTAAAGTCACAATTCTGAAGCTAAAAATCTACTAAAAATTGGAATTCTCATCACTCAATACGTTCTCCATGGCTTCCTCTGCTGACCAAAAATAAAATAAAATTACAACCATGGATAGACATTACTTATTCTGCTAGACCATTATCACATTGTCATCTTTCCGATGAAACCAAATGGATACCATCAAATGGAAAGAATACGCTTCCTTCCTTCCTTCCTTCTCTCTCTCCCCCTTTCTCTCTCTCTCTTTCTCTCTCTCTCTTTCTTTCCTAGTAAGCTCTAGGTGTGCCTGATTGGCTAAGGTCACTGGGTGTCTGCCTTTGGCTCAGGTCATGATCCCAGGGTCTTGGGATTGAGCCCCATATCATTGGGCTCCCTGTTGGCAGGGAGCCTGCTTCTCCCTCTCCTCTGCCCCTTCCCCCTGCTTATGCTCTCTCTCCCACACTCTGTCCCTCTTAAATAAATGAATACAATCTTAAAAAGAAGGAAAAAGTAAGGTCTATGCCCAATGTGGGGCTTGAATTCATTACCCCAAGACCAAGAGTCACATGCTCTAGCAACTGAGCCAGCCGAGCACCCCCAATGGAGAGATTTCTGATTAAACATGGCAGATCAATTCCAAAAATGACCTCCTCTCCTTCCCTAAATGCACTAAAATAACAGTAAAGGAAAAAAAGACATATAAATCCACAAAGACAATTAGAACAGGAGAAAAAAGCTTAATAGGTAAGAGAATGCAATAAGCTTTTAAAGTAATTTTTTGCCAAAGAGATAACAGCGGAAAAGTGGGATCTGACCTAGCAGACGGAAGGTACAACACAAGTGCCCATCGAAGGGACACCAATGAGATTTGACCTGATTTGCCCCCTGCAACCCCTAGAAGATCCAGGTTCTGGAAATGCCATTTACCACAGAAGATTGGGCTGAGGCATGGGACTAAAAACTGAGAAATTATTCTGTGTCTATATACAGACTAGTTCCCATGCCCCCACACTCCAAAAACAGCCAAGAGACTCCTCCCCACACATACCTGACCCAGAACACAGCAGTTTATTCTCTAGAGAATTGAACAGGCATGGCTCTGGATTAGAATACACCAGACACAGCACGGGACAGACACAGCCTCCTTCTCTTGCCTTTCTGCCAGCATATCAGAAGCTAGAGATAAACCCTCCAGGCAAGGAGCTTGGAGGATTTTTCTCTGGAGATGCCAAACGACTCCAGAGAAAAGACATACAGATGCTGACACGTAGAGAATTCCCCATAAGAAGGCTGACTTGTGGATAAATTATTCTGAAGTGAAGCCAGTGCTTTGCTAAAACTGGCTGAGTGTAGCTCACAAAAGCCAATTAATTATATGCCTTTCTTCATAATCTTGAATTCAGAAACATGTTGATAGCTTAAAATAGGGCCTATTGGGAATATTTACACCATAGAAATTAGGGAATGTTCAAAATTAGGGTCTTCCTTTCCACAGAGTTGGTTGCTAAACATTTCCCAGTACATTACTGAGTGAAGCCCATCAGTCAGTAAGTTCTGTTTCGAATCAGGTTTTCAGTGGCTCACTCTTTAAGAACAGATAGTCAAGAACACCAAGCATGTGAAGAAAATCTCAAACACTAAAAAGAAAATAAACAAACCAAAGGAGAAAAAAGGACCCAGAGGACACTAAGATAATGCGGGGGAAAAGAAGAAAAGGTCAAAAAATGTAATTTCTCAGAGAGAAAGCTAAGAAAAGATATCACAACGAAAAAATAAGAACAGAGTGGCATGGGGATAAAAAGGACCAATTAGGGGCACCTGGCTGGCTCAGTCAGTACCGTGTACAATTCTTGATATCCGGGCTGTGAGTTCAAGCCCCATGGTGGGTATAGAAATTACTTACAAAACGGAATCTTAAGGGAAAAAAAAAAAAAAAAAGACCAACTAGTCAACAAGAAAACGTTATAGAAATTAAAATTTTTGTGTCAACAACAACAACAAAACTTAAAAGGTTTAAAAGATAAACTAAGGATAATCTCCCTAGCAAGCAGAACTTAGAATTTCAAAGAAATGAAGGACACCTGGGTGGCTCAGTCAGTTAAGCATCTGCCTTCATCTGAGTCATGATCTGGGGGTCCTGGGATCAAGTCCCGTATCAGACTCCTTGGTCAGCAGGGAGCCTGCTTGAATATTCTTTCCCTGTTCCCCTTCCCCCTGCTCATGCGTGTTCTGTCTCTTAAATAAATAAATAAATAAATCTTAAAAAAAAAAAAAAAAAAAGGAAGAGTAAACACTGAGCAGAACTCATAAAAAAACCAATATAAGAAAATGGAAATCTCACACACTGCTGATAGGAATGTAAAAGGGTGTAGCACTTTGGAAAAGGCAGTTTCTCAAAGGAAAAACACAGTTACCACATGACTCCAAGAAATATTACCAAGAAAGATGAAAGCGTATTTCCACACAAAAATGTATACATGAGGGGCACCTGGGTAGCTCAGTTGTTAAGTGGCTGCCTTCAGTTCAGGTTATGATCCCAGAGTCCTGGGATCGAGACCCACATTGCATTCCCTGCTCCACAGGAAACCTGCTTTTCCCTCCCCCACTCCCCCTGCTTGTGTTCCCTCTCTTGCTGTGTCCCCCTCTGTCAAATAAATAAATAAAATCTTAAAAAAAAAAAAATGTACACACAAAAAAAAAAAAAAAAAAAAAAAGAAAAAACAAAATTTGCATGTGAATGTTCATGCAACATTATTTATAATAACCAAAAAGTGGATCCAACCCACCAACCGATGAATGGCTAAACAAAATACAGTATGTCCCTAGAATGGAAGAGTATTCTGCCATAAAAAGAAATGAGGTACTCATATTCCTTACAACATGAACTTTAAAAACATTATTCTAAATGAAAGAATGCAGTCACAAACATCACGTATCATATGACTCCATTTATCTGAAATGTCCAGAAGAGGCCAACCTATAGAGACAGAAAGTAAATTAGTAGTTAGTTGCTTAAGGACTGTGGGGGCTGGGGAAAAATGGGAGTGACTGCTCATAGGTATGGGTTTCTTTCAGGGATGAGGAAAATGTTCTAAAAATGCCTGTGTTACACCCTAAGAGACTCTTAACTTTAGGAAACAAACTGAGGGTTGCTGGAGGGCAGGTGGGTGGGGGGATGGAGTAACTGGGTGATGGGCATTAAGGAGGGCACGTGATGTAATGAGCTCTGGGTGTTATATGTAACTGATGAATCACTGACCTCTACCTCTGAAACTAATAATACATCCTATGTTAAAAAAAAAAAAAAATGACTGTGTTGAGAGTTGCACAATTCTGTGAAGAGACTAACGACCACTGAACTGTAGATTTCAAATGAGTGAATTTTATGGTATATGAATTATATCGCAATAAAACTGCTGCCTCGGGGCACCTGGGTGGCTCAGTGGGTTAAAGCCTCTGCCTTCGGCTCAGGTCGTGATCTCAGGGTCCTGGGATCGAGCCCCGCATCGGACTCTCTGCTCAGTGGAGAGCCTGCTTCCTCCTCTCTCTCTCTCTCTCTCTCTCTCTCTCTCTCTGCCTGCCTCTCTGCCTACGTGTGATCTCTGTCTGTCAAATAAAAAAAAAAATTAAAAAAAAAAATCTTTAAAAAAAACAAACAAACTGCTGCCTCAAACACCCTCCCAACACACACATATACACGCAGAGAGAGGAAATATTTTCCCTCTGGTTAAAAAAATAAAAATAAATGGGGCATCTAGGTGGCTTAGTCGGTTAAGTGGCTGCTTCAGCTCGGGTCACGATCCCAGGTTGGTGGAGAGCCTGCTTCTCCTTCTCCCTCTGCCTGCTGCTCTGCCTACTTGTGCTCTCTATGTCTCTGTCAAATAAATAAATAAAATCTTAAAAAATAAATTAAATTAAATTAAAATTAAAATGAAGTTATACTATTTTTGTAATCTGTATTTCTCTTCCCTGTCATTACATATTCCTCAACAAAGGCAAAACAGACAACATCAGTAAGAAACTCCAAACCCCAAAATATACAAAATCATCCCAAATTGAGGCACTCACATCCCCCAAATAAAAACAGGCTCTAGGAACCCAGCACAACAAATGAAAAAAGATAGATATTAAGGCTCATATGAAAATTCAGAATAAAAAAAAAAGGGAAGACTAAAAAAATTGGGATCAGAATAGCATGAAATTTCTTTCTTTTTCTAAGCAGGCTTGATGCTGAACATGGGGATTGAACTCACAACCCTGAGAGCAAGAGTCGCAAGCTCTACAGACTGAGCCTGCCAGGCACCCACACAAGATTTCCTAATAGGTTTTTTGAAGACATGGAGCAATACCTTCACAAATGAAAGGAAAAAATTATGTTCATAATCTAATTCTAAACCCATGCAAACTAAAAATTGTGAGGTTAGAATGTAAGAGACTTTCAAACATTTGCTTCTTGTCTATTCTTTTGTAGGCAGTAACAACAACAAAAAAATGCGCTCTAACAAAAGAGAGAGTAAGAAGAGGATGTGGGATCTAGGAAACAAGAGAGCCAGAGGGAAAAAAAAAGAGTGAAAGGAAGACTCAGGAGGGTTTGTTCAAGTGGCCTAAAATTAATTAGACCAGAAGATGATGGAGGGTTCTTTTTATTATTGATATTCAAATTCAATCAGCCAACATATAGTACATCATTAGTTTCAGATGTAGTGTTCAATGATTCATCAGTTGCATATATAACACCCAGTGCTCATCACATCATGGGCCCTCCTTAAAGGATGGAGGTTTCTTCTTTTTTTTTTTTTTAAGATTTTATTTATTTATTTGACAGAGAGAGAGAGCTCACAGAGAAGCAGGCAGAGAGAGAGAGAGAGAAGCAGGCTCCCCGCTGAGCAGAGAGCCCAATGCAGGACTCGATCCCAGGACCCTGAGATCATGACCTGAGCTGAAGGCAGAGGCTTAACCCACTGAGCCACCCAGGCGCCCCAGGATGGAGGTTTCTGAGTGTGAAATCTGAGTTGGGGAGGGGAGGACCCAAATCTGCACATTACTTATCCATTTGGAAAACAATGTTGATAGGTGAATACCAGAGCTGATAGTAGAACCAAAATAAAAACAGCACAAAGAAAACTAAATAAAAATAAGTCAATTATAGGGGCTCCTGGCTAGCTCAGTAGGTAGAATGTGTGACTCTTGATTTCAGGGTTGTAAGTTCAAGTCCCATGTTGGGTATAGAGATTACTTACAAAAAAACAAAAACAAAACAAAACCAAAAAACCCTTAAAAAAAAAAAAAAAGAATCAGGGGCACCTAGGTGGCTCAGTTGGTTAATCGTCTGCTTTTGGCTCAGGTTATAATCCCAGGGTCCTGGGATCGAGCCCCACGTCAGGCTCCCTGTTCAGTGGGGAGCCCGCTTCTCCTTCTCTCTGCAGCTTCCCCTGCATGTGCTCTCTCTCTCTCTGTCAAACAAATAAATAAAATCTTAAAAAAAAAAGTCAATTATCAACTTTAGCAGGTAGTACAAAACAGGACTTGGTTCAGAGGTGAACAATATGTACTTGATCAGAATAATGTCAACACTGATTTCTGGGTTATCGAAATGCTGTGACAAAACTGTATTGGAGGGGGGCACCTGGGTGGCTCAGATCGTTAAGTGACTGCCTTCAGCTCAGGTCATGATCCTGGAGTCCTGGGATCGAGTCGGGCATCGGGCTCCCTGCTCAACAGGGAGTCTGCTTCTTCCTCTGACCCTCTCCCCTCTCTCACACTCTCTCTCCTCTCTCAAGTAAATTAATAAAATCTTAAAAACAAAAAAAACTATATTGGAGGGATGGCTGGGCAGCCCAATCAGTTGAGCATTTGCCTTCGGCTCAGGTCACGATCCCAGGGTCCTGGGATCAAGTCCCACATCAGGCTACTTGCTCAGTGAGGAGCCTGCTTCTCCCTCTTCCTCTGTCTGCTACTCCCCCAGCTTGTGCTCTCTCTCTCTCTGACAAATAAATTAATCAATAAATAAAATCCTTTAAAAATATGTATTTAAAAAAAAAAACTATATTAGAAAAATGAGGGAGAGCGCCTGGGTGGCTCAGTTGGTTAAGCATCTGCCCCCCCGCTCAGGTCATGATCGTGGCTCCCTGCTCAGCAGAGTCTGCTCCTCCCTTTGCCTGCTGCTCCCCCTGCTTGTGTGCTCTTTCTCTCTCTCTCTCTCTGACAAATAAATAAATAAATAAAATCTTTTTACAAAAATCACTCTACTGCTAAAAAAAAAAAAAAAGAAAAAAGAAAAATGAGAGAAAGGAAAGCATGGACGGACATGTGTGAGTGGCTTAACAAAATCTTCATCTACAGGAAGTCAAAAGACAGAAACCGAAGCATAGGTATAAAGTGCTAGGCATTCTCCCAGGTGATTTGCAGAAGTTATTCCAAAAGACCCTCACAATAACACTGTCGGTAAGTAATACCACACCCTACCAACACAAAAAGCTATGTGTCCACAGCTACAAAGCTGGTAAGTGGCAGAGCCAAGATTCAAATTCAGATCTGTTTGCCTCTGAAGTCTTAGCTCTCAGGGACACAGACTCTGGGGTGCCCAACTCCATCTTACCTCTTCCACATCTTCATCCAATTGCTCATTAGGATCCACTTCTCTTACTAAGTCTTGTAATTTCTTCTTGGTCAATACCTAAAGTTAATTGGGAGAAGATTTTTCAGCCAAGTATTAAGGAAACAGAATACCTCATCCCCCTATAATGAAGAAATGCTGTCAGTTTGTTGGGTTTAGTTTCTACTTTGCAAAAGTTAACAGTCTAGCCTACCTGGCAGTCTGCTCCAAGACTACACTCTCAAGACAGAAGTGGCCTAGGGAAAGGCCGAAAGAGCAGTGTGGAAGAGATGCCAACATCTGTCAATTTATTTCTGCTACTTGTGCTCACTGTGCCTTACCCTCCCTCTACATTAAGTAATTTGCAATTATCTGACAACCGTAACTTGTACTGTGCCTCTGTTGTCTTTGGACATGTTTTTCCTATCTGCTCAGTCCATGGTGGCTTCTTTCTGCTTTTCCTAGCCCACCCAGGTAAAAGGAACCACTTCCTCCTTCGGCGTCTAGGGTATCCTGTGCACCCGTCTGTCACTGCATATATTATAAACTTGCCTGTTCCTGGCTTAATAGGCTGAAAGCTCCCTGATGGCAGGGAGCACGTGTTCATCTCTGTATAATATTTGTGTAAGTGCATGAAGCTGTGACTCCTCTTTCATAAAGGAAATGGCATGTCATATACATATGCCATTAAATCATAATCAAGACGTACATTAAAGTGCTGACCATAGTTATTTTGGGGTGGTGGTAGAATTATGGGCTCTTTATTCTTCTGTATTTCTAAAGTTTCTGTGATAAGCATGCATGTATAATTTTGGAAATGAAGAAACAAATTTTTAAAATAAATATTTGTTAATTATATGTCAGATCTATTCATTCTACCATTAAATCCACTTAAGGCAAGCCTTCATTCCATGTCTTGATTTACTGCAAAAGTCTTAGACTTGGTCTTCCTCTCAGTCAACCCCCTTTCTACCTTTCTTGTCCACTTACTGCCAAGATAATCCTAAGACATAAGACTTTTATTATGTTACTTACTCGTCTATTAAATATTTGCAAAGATTGTCTAATGACTAAGCGTTTCAAAGGAGACTGACTAGTATATGCTCAGTATATTCTGCCATAATCCTGCCTATATAATGTTACCTCCTGTTCTCCTCCAACAGACTCCACATTCAACACAGGTTGGCTTCCCAAATGTCTGCCCAACCCTCCCCATTCACCTTTGCTAGTCCCCCACCCCATTCTCTTGAAATGTCTCTCCATCCTATTCTATCCAGCCTATAAAGCCCAAGACAAGAGATTATACTAATTTCTTATCTCTTGTGGCTCTGGAGGGCAGAATCACAATCATGAGCAGAAAGTGGGGGAGAGAGGGCATGGGGGGGCAGATTTTAGAATTAGTGCACAAAGTTAATAATGGAGCAGCTGGATGAACTAGAAGGAGAAAAGACCAGAGGCAATTAATGCTTTTATTACAGGAATAATGAATAATGAATCCATTAGTTATTTCATTATTTTATTTAACAATTATATAGCGTATATATATTTATATATACATATATAAAAACCTGTCATAGGCAACATGTGTTAGTGTGTGTGTATGAATGTATGTACATATACACACACACACACACATAAATACCACAGAGTAAACACTGATAAACTTTATACATGATAATTTGATAAGGAACTTCAGAAGTCCAAAGGAGGGAAAAGACTCTTTTTCAGCTGAGAGGAAGAGGCAGCACCTGAGATAGACATCTCTCAAAGCATTACTGGTTCAAATAATGTAAGAGATGCCTAGGGAGAGCAAAAAGTAAGAGATGATACCTGATTGTTTTCAGGGCTGAGACGCCCTCCTGTCCCAGGAGTGCCTGGTATCTTTACCACTGTGGTGCTATTGGCCATGGAGCCTTGTGGAGGGGTGCTGGCTGGTTCCGGTTTTATGGATGAGAAATTGGAGAGGTTGATTAGGGCTGAGGGGCCAAACTGGTTCATAATCTGTCGAGCTTTGGACTTCAGCTCATAGAGCTTATCGAGATCCTGTTTCTTTTTGGAGCTGTGAGGACCAAGGCCAATCAGCTGTAGAAGGAAAACAAGAGAACTAGCTCCAGAAACATCTTTAATAAAGGATAAGGTTTGAAAGTAAAATTGTATAAGGTCTGTCAGACTTGCAGGGTCTTCAGGATATCTGGGATAGTGAACATTTCACACCTACACATTAAAAATGGAGGGAATGAAGAATGTTCACTGCTCTCACCTCAAATTTAGAAACCATCTTGTCTCCAAAAGCTAAATGAAATAGTCCACAAAATTAAATAAGGAAGAAAGTAAATGAAATGGTAAATCTTATGTACAAAAATAGACTAGAATGAGTAAGACATTTTTGAAGACTTTGTAAAAATAGAATATTTGGTTAAGTACTACAAGCCTTATTTCTGAACAGCAAATGATGTTATATTCAAATAAATCACGGCACAATCACATACTTAAAACCCAACCACAAAACTTAAGAAAACAGATTAGTTCCTTTTGGCACTTCAAAACATGCTTACATCTATGTCAGGTCTATGTCTAATAAACACCGTTTTTAGCAACTGTTAAAAGTAAGCTGTTCTTTGTCATCAAGAGCAAATTTTTTGAGTGTTAACAATCTTTAAGTACATGCAGAGTCCCAAACCCAGAGTAGCCAAGATGCCTAGATTTCAAAGCCATGAGGCAGACTCCGTGGACAGCAGCTTTGGTGTCATCGACGTCAGAAGCGCATTTACCAAGTTCCACCAACAGCGGCCTCAACGAGCTTACTTACAGCTATCTGAGTGTCTAGATCTTTAATTACGTCAGCAACGGCTGTGAGCCCGGTGAAATGAGAGGCAGCCATTTTCAAAAGCTACCTGTAAATAAACAACTGGCATCAACCACCACCCTTGCCATAGCACTTTGGCTGCGTGGCCTGGCACATCTTCACTGACCAGGATCCACGCAAACCGGACGTGGAGAAACAACATCCTTATTCTTGTCTCCTTATTCATCCTGCACACTGAGGAAAACATCTCCATCTCTTTCATACACAACCTCTAAAATTAATTAATGACAATTATAGTAATATAGCTTCTCTTCCAGTAAAACAATGTTCTATTGGTAGGGTAAGCCAGCAGCATATGAAAACTTCATTGGCCAAAACTGTGAAATGAACCTGCAGGAATCACAACAGTGGTTTTCAGAACTTGGTGAAGCTTAGCAACCTAAACGAGTATCTGCACCTGTCAACTCTGGCCCCGTATTGCTGCATTCCTCCACAACAAATTGTCTAACTCTCTAACATGAGAAATGACCTTTCCTGGTCTGCCCTTAATAAAAGCAACTAATTGGGTGCCTGGGTGGCTCAGTCTGTTAAGCGTCTGCCTTTGGCTCGGGTCACAATCCCAGGCTCCTTGATCAAGTCCCGCATCGGGCTCCCTGCTCAGTGGAGTCTGCTTCTCCCTCTGCCTTTCCCTCTGCCTCTCCTATGCATTTTACTGTATATAAAACCAACTTGTGCTCCCCCTCTCCCTCTCTCTCAAATAAATAAATAAAATATTTAAAAATAAGGGGATCCTGGGTGGCTGAGTCATTACGCATCTGGCTTTGGCTCGAGTCAAGATCCCAGGGTCCTGGGATAGAGCCCCGCATCGGGCTCCCTGCTCAGCAGGAAGCCTGCTTCTCTCTCTTCCACTCCCTCTGCTTGTGTTCCCTCTCACTGTCTCTCTCTATCAAATGGATAAATAAAATCTTAAAACTTTAAAAATAAATAAGTTAAAGCAACTAACTACTTACTGGTTAAGTGACCAAGAGAAACTTGTTGGCCAAGAGTCAGCTGAGGGGACAGCAGAGCATCAGGATCACTTGTTTTTTAACCATTTGCCTCCCTTTCCCTTACCCACAAATGTCATCAATGGAAGAATCAGGATAGGGTAAAATTGTTGACATGGTAATAGTTCTGTAATGTTATAAAACCAAACTATTCCCCCACAGCAAGTTAAGAAAGAGCCTTATTAAAGATTATCAGTATGTTCACGATACTGAACATTATACCTTTCAAATAACATTCCCACAACCTTCAAGGGACTTCCCAAATAGTACTGAGTATTGCTCAAAATAAGCACAAGACTCTTTTTTTGTAACAGAGGTTTCTGTATAATGGGAATTTCTCTAATAAGACCTGTAGACAAAAATACAGCCTATCTACACAGCACCAAATATGGATAATCATTTATCAAATTAGGAATTAGCCTTAAGGAATAGTTCCAATGGCTACTAATGAAATAAAGGGAATCTGTACATTGTAAGAAAAATCAAAGTTTCTCCCTCAGAAACTAGACTGTACTTTACTGTTTTGTTGAGAAACAAACAATACTTCTGCATTTTCAATAATTCTGGGAAAGCGAACTACTCTTCCATTGAAACAAAACAAAAGAAAGCAGATGATAACCACTCATTACCAGATTGACACTGCCCTTAGTTTCCTAGACTGTACCTTTATTTGGTTGGATTTAAAACACGATATTCAGAGGCACCTGGGTGGCCCAGGGGGTTGAAGCCTCTGCTTTCGGCTCAGGTCATGATCTCAGGGTCCTGGGATGGAGCCTCGAATCAGGATCTCTGCTCAGTGGGGAGCCTACTTACCCCTCACTCTCTGCCTGCCTCTCTGCCTACCTGTGATCTCTCTCTCTCTGTCAAATAAATAAAATATTTGGAAAGAAAATAAATAAAACACCATATTCATATGGGTGATGATTACATGGCTTTATACAATGTCAAATTCATCACACTGAATATTTAAGATCTGTGCATTTTACTGTATATAAATTATACCACAATTAAGGACAAGAAATCAAATCTCCTCCATAAAAATGAAAACTTGTGCTCCCATGCAAACCTATATGCTAATGTTCATAGCATTTATCAATAGGGAAAAGACAGATCATTGAATCGGGTTTCATGTTTAAAATTTAAATATGTGATCTATCTATCTATCTATATATATATATATATATCCCTCCCTTTATACACTACTCTATTTCATTTTTTTAGAAGATTTTTTTTTTAAAGATTTTATTATTTATTTGACAGACAGAGATCACAAGTAGGCAGAGAGGCAGGCAGAGAGAGAGGGGGAAGCAGGCTCCCCGCTGAGCAGAGAGCCCGATGCGGGGCTCGATCCCAGGACCCCGGGATCATGACCCGAGGCAAAGGCAGAGGCTTAACCCACTGAGCCACCCAGGTGCCCTAGAAGATTTTATTTATTCAACACAGAGAGAGAAAGCCAGAGAGCACAAGCCAGAGGAATGGAAGAGGGATAAAGAGAAGCAGGCTCTCCGCTGAGCAAGGAGCCTGACACAGGGCTTGATCCCAGGACCCTGGGATCATGTCCTGAGCTGAAGACAGATACTTAACTGACTGAGCCACCCAGGTGCCCCTGCACTCCTCTATTTCAGATGGATCAAATATTTAAGCCTTAAATATAAAATACTAGAATGTAGGAGATTTAAAAAAATATTCTGAAATCTAAACCTCTCACTTTGTACAAAACCTAACTCAAAATGGATCACAGACTTTTTTTTTTTAAAGATTTTATTTATTTATTTGACAGAGAGAGACACAGCGAGATAAGAAACACAAGCAAGGGAGCAACAGAGAGAGGGAGAAGCAGGCCACCCGCTAAGCAGGAAGCCCGATGTGGGGCTCAATCCCAGGACTCTGGGATCATGATCTGAGGCGAAGGCAGATGCTTAATGACTGAGCTACCCCAGCGCCCCTGGATCACAGACTTTAATGTAAAATGTAGAACTATAAAACTTTTAGAAAAAAAAAAGAGGAAAATCGTTGGGCTCTACTAGGCAGAATTCTTAGACATGGCACCAAATGCACAATCAGTAAAAGGAAATACTGATAAATTGGCCCTCATCAAATTAAAAAAGTTTCTTCTGTGAAAGTTCCATGTGAAAAGGATGAAAAGACAAGCTACAGAGTAGGAGAAAATGTTTACAAACTACATATCCAACAAAAGACTAGTATCTAAGGGCGCCTGCATGGCTCAGTCGTTGGATGTCTGCCTTCGTCGGCTCAGGTCATGATCCCAAGGTCCCGTGATAGAGTCCCGCATCAGGCTCCCTGCTCTGCTGGAAGCCTGATTCTCCCTCTCTCACTCCCCCTGCTTGTGTTCACTCTCTCGCTGTCTCTCTCTCTCTGTCAAATAAATAAAATAAAATCCTTAAAAAAAAAAAAAAAAACAACCAATATCTAGAATTATAAAGAACTCTCAAAACTCAACTTTTTTTTTTAAGTAATTCAATCACAAAATGAAGACACAACCAGACATTTCACCAAAGAGGATATACAGATGGCAAATAAAGCACATGAAGATGTTCAATATCATTGGTCATTAAAAAAAAAGGCAAATTAAACCTGCAATGAGATAAAACCACACACCTATGAGTAAAATAAAAACCAATGATAGAACCAAATGCTGACGAGGATGCAGAGAAACTGGATCACTAGTACACTGCCACTAGGAAAGGAAACAGTATAGCCACTTTACAAACAGTTTGCAGTTTCTTAAAAAAAAATCTACTCATGTACTGTCATAGAGGAGCCTAAAGAGACATGAAGACAAAATGGAAAAACTATGATCTGAATTCAGTTAATAGTACTGTATCGAGGGGCACCTGAGCTGTCTGGTAAGCATCTGCCTTTGGCTCAGGTCAGGATCCCAGGATCCTAGAATGGAGGATTGGGTTCCCTGCTCAGCAGGAAGCTTGCCTCTTCCTCTCCCACTGCCTAGGTTCCCTTTCTTGCTGTGTCTCTGTCAAATGAATAAATCTAGAAAAAAACAGAGAGAGAGAGAGAGCGCTCGAAAATGCGTACATGGAGAAGGAGGAGGAGCAGAGGGAGAGGGACAAGTGGACTGCACTGAGCATGGGCTGGACACAGGGCTTGATCCCACCACCCCAAGATCATGACTTGATCCAAAATCAAGTCAGAAGCTTAAATGACTGAGCCACCCAGGTGTCCCAAAGAGCCTGCATTTTATTTTTTTTTTTAATATTTTATCTATTTGACAGAGATCACAAGTAAGCAGAGAGGCAGGCAGAGAGAGAGAGAAGAGGAAGCAGGCTCTCCATTGAGCAGAAAGGCTGATGTGGGGCTTGATCACAGGACCCCGAGATCATGACCCGAGCCGAAGGCAGAGGCTTTAACCCACTGAGCCACCCAGGCGCCCCAAGCCTGCAATTTTAAAATCAGGGTTATGAGTTCAAGCCCATGTTGGGTGTGGAGATCACCTTAAAAACAACAACAAAAAAAAGGTGGGGGGGAAGGGAACAAATCACTAATACATAACCATAGGGATAACTTAAAATATTTATTTATTTTTTTTTTTAAGATTTTATTTATTTATTTGACAGAGAGAGATCACAAGTAGACAGAGAGGCAGGCAGAGAGAGAGAGAGAGAGAGAGGGAAGCAGGCTCCCTGCCGAGCAGAGAGCCCGATGCGGGACTCGATCCCAGGACCCTGAGATCATGACCTGAGCCGAAGGCAGCGGCTTAACCCACTGAGCCACCCAGGCGCCCCGGGATAACTTAAAATATTTAAGTAAAAAAAAAAAAGTTCCAAAAGAATACACACTGTATGATTTATATGAAATCCTAATGTCTAATGATCTAAAAACTAATCTCTAGGGGCGCCTGGGTGGCTCAGTGGGTTAAAGCCTCTGCCTTCGGCTCAGGTCATGATCCCAGGGTCCTGGGATCGAGCCCCGCATCTGGCTCTCTGCTCGGTGGGGAGCATGCTTCCTCCTCTCTCTCTCTCTCTCTCTCTCTGCCTGCCTCTCTGCCTACTTGTGATCTCTATCTGTCAAAAAAAAAAAACAAAAACAAAAACAAAAAAACTAATCTCTAGCAATAGATGGGGCAGAGAAGTTTGGGGCATGGGGGAAGTTCGTGCTGTGGATAGGGGAAGTTTGTATGGTGGATGTAAACACTCTCTATCTTGAGTGGGGTGATGCTTACCCAGATGCATACATTTATCAAAACTCATCAAACTGTCTACCTAAAATGTGCACATTTTATTGCATGCAAATTATACCTCAATAAATCTGACTCAGGAAAAAAAAATCTCAACATGCAACTATTATATGACCCAAAAATTCAAGTCCTAGGCATTTATCCTGGAGAAATGAAAACTTACGTTCACACCAAAACCTGCACCTGAATATCATAGTAGCTTTATTTGTAATACTTAACTGTAATCAGTTCAGATGTCTCTCAAGAAGTGAATGATTAAACAAACTGTGGTATATCCATATCATGGAAAATTACTTATCAGTAAAAAGAAAAAAACTTGATACACACAACCTGAATGAACTTCCGGAGAATTATGCTGAACAAAAGATTATAAAAAGAGTACGTCTGGGGCTCCTGGGTGGCTTAGTCGGTTAAGTCAGTTAAGCCTTCAGCTCAGGTCATGATCTCAGCATCCTGGAATCAAGCACTGTGTCACCTCTCCCCACCCCCCCTCCTGTGTTCTCTCTCTTACTCACTCTCTCTCTCAAATAAATAAAATCCTTTTTTTTTTTTTTTTTAAAGAGTACATTTATAGAACATCTTTGAAATGATAAAATTATAGGAATAGAGGACAGATTAGTGAGGTTGTCAGGGACAAGGTGGCAGGGAAGCAGATGTGGTTATAAAAGGGCAAAATGAGGGACTTTTGTGATGGAATCCTTCACTGTCTTGACTGTGATGATGGATAAAAGAACCTATAAAACTGACTAAGTTGTATAGGACTTAATCCACATACATCCATAACTGAACACAAGTAAATGGACACACGTAAAACTGGGTAATTCTGAGTAAGACTGATAGATTAGGGGCGCCTGGGTGGCTCAGTGGTTAAAGCCTCTGCCTTTGGCTCAGGTCATGGTCCCGGGGTCCTGGGATCGAGCCTCACATCAGGCTCTCTGCTCAGCAGGAAGCCTGCCTCCTCCTCTCTCTCTCTCTCTGCCTGCCTCTCTGCCTGCTTGTGATCTGTCTGTCAAATAAATAAAAAATCTTTAAAAAAAAAAAAAAAAGACTGATAGATTACATCAATGTGAATATCCTGATTATCATAACAGACAACAGTTTTGCAAAATGTACCATTGGGGAAAACTGAGCAAAGCATTATTTCTTGTAACTACACATAAATCTAAAATTAGCTCAATTTTTAAAAATTAAAAAAAAAAATTATTCTCAGCCATGAGTGAAAAACACTTTTGCGGCACCTGGATGGCTCAGTCAGTTAAGCATCTGACTCTTGATTTTGGTTCAGGTCGTGAGTTCCGGGTTGTAGGATCAAATCTCACATCAGGTTCCAAGCAGAGTCTGCTTGGGTTTCTCTTTCTCCCTCTCCCTCTGCCCCCCCGCCCCGCCCTACTCACGCTTGCTTGGTCTCTTTCTCTCTCTCAGATAAATAAATAAATTTTAAAAGAAAAGAAAAGAGAAGCCCTTCTAAAGATGACACAAAGCTCAGGAGCCATAAAAGACTGACATGTTCAATCACATACAAATAAAAATATCTGAAAAGAAATAAATTTTTAAATAAAAATGAAAATGTCTGCATGACAAAAAACATAATAAAGTTAAAGGACAAAAGACAACCTAGCAAAAATATATGCAATATGTATCAAGGACAAAAAAACTAATTTCTTTTACATATAAAAAATACCTACACATAAATACACACCCAACAACCCAAAAGAAAAATTGCAAAAACAACAAAAAAATGATAGTACAAGAAATTCAAATAGCTCTTAAAGTAATGAAATGATCCTTAAAAAAAAAGTAATGATGGGGCACCTGGGTGGCTCAGTGGGTTAGAGCCTCTGCCTTCGGCTCAGGTCATAATCCCAGGGTCCTGGGATTGAGCCCCGCATCGGGCTCTCTGCTCATCGGGGAGCCTGCTTCCTCCTCTCTCTGCCTGCCTCTCTGCCTACTTGTGATCTCTGTCTGTCAAATAAATAAATAAAACCTTAACAAAAAAAAGTAATGAAATGATCCTTATTTTCATTCATAATAAAAATGCAAATTGAAACTATTTATTACTCCTTTGGCAATAATGAAAAAGTTTTATACGTACTGTTTCAAAGTTTTATTTTTTATTTTTATTTTTTAAAGATTTTATTTACTTATTTGACAGAGATCACAAGTAGGCGGAGAGGCAGCAGGGGGCTGGGAGGGCGGGGAAGAGGGGAAACAGGCTCCCCACTGAGCAGAGAGCCCAATGCCTGGCTTGATCCCAGGATCCTGAGATCATGATCTGAACTGAAGGCAGAGGCTTAACCCACTGAGCCACCCAGGCGCCCATTTGAAAGTTTTATAGAGAAACAGTCATTTCACACATTGTTGGATTTGAGGGTGGGGTGGAGGATATACATTAGTTAGGGCTCTACAAAGGGCTACTTGGCAGTATCTACCAAAATCAGAAAAGCATGTACTGGGGCACCTCAGTGGCTCAGTCGGTTGAGCATCCAGCTCTTGATTTTGGCTCAGGTCATGATCTCAGAGACATGAGATCAAGTCCCATGTCCCATAGAGCATGTTTAAGAATCTCTCTCTCGGGGCGCCTGGGTGGCTCAGTGGGTTAAAGCCTCTGCCTTCGGCTCAGGTCATGATCCCAAGGTCCTGGGATCGGGCCCCACATCGGGCTCTCTGCTCAGCGGGGAACCCGCTTCCTCCTCTCTCTCTCTCTCTGCCTGCCTCGCTGCCTACCTGTGATCTCTGTCTCTCAAAAAAAAAAAAAAAAACTTTAAAAAAAAAAAAAAAAAAAAAAGAATCTCTCTTTCATTCTTCCTCTGCCCCTCCCCCACCACTCGCGCCTATGCTCTCTCTAAAAAAATAAAGAAAAAGAAAGAAAAAAGAGGGATGCCTGGGTGGCTCAGTTGGTTAAGTGGCTGCCTTCGGCTCAGGTCATGATCCCACCATCGTGGGATCAAGTCCCACATCGGGCTCCTTGCTCGGCAGGGAACCTGTTTCTCCCTCTGCTTCTGCCTGCCTCTTGGCCTACTTGTGATCTCTCTCTTTCTCTCTCTCTCTGACAAATAAAATCTTAAAAAGAAAGATAGAAAGAAAGAAAGAAAAAAGAGAAGCATATGTTGTTTTGATCCCATAGTTAAATCTTTAGCAATTTATAGTTGGACATCTATGTAAATACAAAACTATACATATGAGGATTATCAACCTAAATGTCCATCAAAAGTGATATAGTTAGGGGCGCCTGGGTAGCTCAGCCTGTTGAGCATCTGCCTTTGGCTCAGGTCATGGTCCCAGTGTCCTGGGATCAAGTCCCACATTGGGCTCCACGCTCATCAGGAAGCCTATTTCTCCCTCTCCCACTCCTCTTGCTTGTGTTCCCTCTCTCGCTGCGTCTCTGTCAAATAAATGAATAAAAGCTTAAAAAAAAAAAAAAGTGAGGGTGCCTGAGTGGCTCAGTCCTTGGGCATCTCCCCTCAGCTCAGGCCATGATCCTAGGGTCCTGGTTTTGAGGCCCACATGGAGCTCCCTGCTCAGCAGGAAGCCTGCTTCCCCTCCCCCACCCCCCGTTTGTGTTCCTTCTCTCACTGGGTCTCTGTCAAATAAATAAATAAAATAGTTTTTTAAAAAAGTGATATGGTTAAATAAATTAGGGCATAACCAAAAAATGAAATACATTGGAAAAGAAGACTCATGAAAATATTAAGCTGAATAAAAGATGCCTGGCTGGCTCAGTTGTAAGAGCATGTGACTCTTGATCTGCGGGTCATAAGTTCAAGCTGTGTGCTGGGTGTAGAGATTACTTAAATAAATAAAACTTTTTAAAAAATTTAAAAATAGGGGGCGCCTGGGTGGCTCAGTGGGTTAAAGCCTCTGCCTTCAGCTCAGGTCATGATCTCAGGGTCCTGGGACCGAGCCCCGCATCGGGCTCTCTGCTCAGCAGGGAGCCTGCTTCCCCCCACCCTCTGCCTGCCTCTCTGCCTACTTGTGATCTCTCTGTCAGATAAATGAATAAAATCTTAAAAAAAAAAATTAAAAATAGGGCTCCTGGGTGGCTAAGTTGGTTAAGCGACTGCCTTCAGCTCAGGTCATGATTCTGGAGTCCCAGGATAGAGTCCTGCATCGGGCTCCCTGCTTGGCAGGGAGTCTGTTTCTCCCTCTGACACTCCTTCTTCTCATACTCTCTCTCTCATTCTCTCTCTCAAATAAATAAACAAAATCTTTAAAAAAAAATAAATGAAAGAATATAGTTGAAAAGACCACATGTATGATTCCATTTATATGAAATGTCCAGAATAGACCAATCTATAGAGACAGAAAGTAGATTAGTGGTTGCCAGGGCTGAAGAGTGGGGGAAAAGGATAGGGACTGAGTGCTAATGGTAGAGGATTCATTTTAGGGGGGGATAAAAATAATCGAAATTAGGGGCGCCTGGGTGGCTCAGTGGGTTAATGCCTCTGCCTTCAGCTCAGGTCATGATCCCAGGGTCCTGGGATCTAGCCCTGCATGGGGCTCACTGCTCGGCAGGGAGCCTGCTTCCTCCTCTCTCTCTGCCTACCTTTCTGCCTACTTGAGATCTCTGTCTGTCAAATAAATACATAAAATCTTAAAAAAAAAAAAAGTCTATTAAAAAATAATAATTGAAATTAGATTATGGTGATGGCTGCACAAGCATGAGTGTACAAAAAAAGCCACTGAACTGTACATCTGATAATGGTGAATTGTATGATATGTGAATAGCATCTCAATAAAGATGTTTTTAAAAAACAAGGAAGAGGGGTGCCTGGGTGGCTCAGTCATTGAGCGTCTGCCTTCAGCTCGGGTCATGATCCCAGAGCCCTGGGATGGAGCCCGACATTGGGCTCCTGCTCACAGGGGAGCCTGTTTCTCTCTCTCCCACTCCCCACTGCTTGTGTTCCTTCTCTTGCTATCTCTCTGTCAAATAAAGAAAATTTTTTAAAAAATGTAAATCCATAAAACTTTTACAAGAAAGCGTAGGGAAAAAAATCTTCATAACTTTGGGTCAGGGCAGGAATCTTAGATATAACACCAAAAGCACAATCCACAAAAGGAAGAAACTGATTAAGTGTTCGCTTGGGTAGCTCATCTGCCTTTGGCTCAGGTCATGATCCTAGGGTCCTGGGATCAAACCCCCCATGAGGTTCCCTGCTCAGCGGGAAGCCTGCTTCTCCCTCTCCCACTCCCCCTGCTTGTGCTCCCTCTCTTGTGGTCTCTCTCTGTCAAATAAATAAAATCTTAAAGAGAAAATAAAATAAAATGTACATTTTCTACCAGAAAAAAGTGGATTTAATCAAAATGTAAACTCCTGCTCTCTTAGTCATAGACTAAGAAAATATTTACAAATCACATATCTGACAAACAACTTGTATCCAGGATATATAAAGAACTCTCAAAATTCAACAATAATGAGAAAAGACCAATTTAAAAAATGGGCAAAAAATCTAAACAGATCTTTCACCTAAGATAAACAGATGGCAAATAAACACATGAAAAGATACTCAGTATCATTAGTCATCTGGGAAATGCAATTAGGGAAATGAGTACTAAACACTCATTTATTACTAAATGAGTATTACTAAATTTATTACTAAATTACTAAATTACTCATATATTAGAATAATTAAAATTTTTTAAAAAATCAACCAGTGCTGGAAAGGATGTTGAGCAACTGAAACTGTCATACATTTCCGTGTGAATGTGTAAAATGGTGCAATCTCTTTGGAAAACAGTTTAGCAGGGTTTTTATTTTATTTTTTTTAGAGATCTTATTTATTTGAGAGAGAGTGAGTGATAGCGCACAAGTTGGGTAGAGGAGCGGAGGTAGAAGCCGACTCCCTGCTTAGCAGCGAGTCTGACTCAGGACTCGATCCAAAGACCCCAGGATCATGACCTGAGTTGAAGGCAGCCACTTAACTGACTGAGCCAGCCAGGCACCCCAGTTTGGCAGTTTCTTAAAAGCTAAATATATACTTATCATATGATCCGGCAATCCCACCCCTAGTTATTTACCCTAAAGAAATGAAAACATGTTCACACAAAAATTGGTACATGAATGTTATAGCAACACTATTAACTGCCAAAAACTGGAAACAATCCAGATTTCCTTCAACTGGTGAGTGGATAAACTAAGAATATATATCCATACAATAGAATACTACTCAGCAGTAGGAAGGAACAATTACTGATCCATGCAATAACATGGGTAATCTCGAGTGCGTATGTTAAGTGAGAGGCAAGACTCAAAAGGCTACTTACTGTATGATTCCATTTATATGACACTCTGGAAAAGGCAAGTCTACATGGATGGAGAAAACAGATTAGTGGCTGCCAGTGGCTTAGAGTGCTAGGGCTGGACGACGAAGGAACAGCATGAAGGAAACTCTGGGGGTGGTGGAACTGTGAGGTAGCAGTGTTATGGTGCTTATACGACAATATTTATTTGTCACAACTCACAGAACTGTACTCCCAAAAGGGTGGATTTCTTGGTATGTAAATTAAAAAACAAAACATCACAACCATTCTGAAATGGTCAATGCCTCTACAATCAAATTATTTGTTTACTGACAACTTTCATCAAGTCCAATTGTGGATGATGCTGACCAAGCACAGTGGAATGAAGTGATTGTAAATAACCTGAATTCCATTACATAATATACCTTGGTTGTCTTTGGGCTCCTCAAATTTCTAATTTTCACTTACTTGGAATGCCAGGAAATAGAAAGCACTGCTGTGTCAAAACAGGCATTCTCTGTGGGACAGTTTGGGAGAACAATGATAAGAGTAAACCCTTATTAGCACCTACTATGTAGAAATCACATGCCAGGAGTTACAAAATAAGTCCAGAAAGTCCATGCCCCAGTGATCTACAGTAAAAGTTATTTAGTAATTTTATCAAAACAAGATTGTATGGCTGGGAGTTCAATTAAATACCAAGCCTATCCTCCCTCCCCCTTACCAGTTACATTTAAGCTCCAGTTGATAGGTTTAGGATAACAGCTCCTAACTGCTTTTCCTTTTAACAGCTTGAACCTCAAACAGAAATCCAGTTGCAACCCTATTACTGTACTAAGAGTATCCGATTTTCAGAGGGTAGGAGATGGGGGGATACCTTGCAGTAGTTATAAGACCATGGTGTTTTTCAGACATCTGTTTCATTAACAGATTTTTTTTTTTCCTAAAGATTTTCTTTCTGCGGACCTGGGTGGCTCCATCGTTATGCCTCTGCCTTCGGCTCAGGTCATGATCCCAGGGTCCTGAGATCGAGCCCCCACGTCGGGCTCCCTGCTTGGCAGGAAACCTGCTTCTCCCTCTCTCACTCTCCCTGCTTGTGTTACCTCTCTTGCTGTGTTTCTCTCTGTCAAATAAATAAATAAAATCTTTAAAAAATATATATATTTTCTAAGTATACTCTACACCCAATGTTGGGGGCTTGAACTTAAAAACCTGAGATCAAGAGTTGCATGCTCTTCCAAATGAGCCAGCCAAGCACCCCACAGATCCACCCACCAAGATTTTTTTTTTTTTTTAAGATTTTATTTATTTATTTGACAGAGAGAGATCACAAGTAGGCAGAGAGGTAGGCAGAGAGAGAGAGAGGAGGAAGCAGGCTCCCTACTGAGCAGAGAGCCTGATGCGGGCCTCTATCCCAATCCTGGGATCATGACCTGAGCCGAAGGCAGAGGCTTAACCCACTGAGCCATCCAGGTGCCCCAAGATTTTTCTTTTTTTTTTAAGTGAAGAGAATAGGGGAGTAAAAGACCAGATTGTCTCTAAAACCCTTTCATTTCTGAAATGTTTAGGAATTATTTAAACAAAATACTGGAGTGAAGGGGACTGCCAGACTAATGACATAACTGCTCTATCACTATGGTACATGATTTCACCTAATGACTGGGTTTTGTACCTGTTTCTCTTCTCACTGGCTTCTACATGTATCTAAATGAACTCATATTTCCCAGCCTAAAAAAACAGAATCATTAATTGCATCCTACATAGAAGACCTGAGAACAATAGAAACATGGGATTTTTTTCCCCACTAGTTTTTTTGCCTAGTTTGGTGCTTTTTAAGTGGTTCTGACTTAACAGAAAGGCAGTACAATGCAGTGGTTGAAGGCATGGACTTGGTGGCAGTGTCTGAGTTCAAGCACCAACTCTGCCACTTTTTAATAGTTTAAGTCCCCGAGCAAGTTATCTAATCTCTTTATGCCTCAATTTCCTCACCTGAAAAATTGAGTTAATCATATAGTGTATCTCATGGGACTGTTGTGACAATACACTGAGTTTATGAATCTAAAGCACTCAGAAGAGTGCCTGGTACATGGAAAGTACAAATAAATGTTTGCTAAAATTATATAATATATATGCCCTCCTCTTCTAAATCTTAGTTACAAAAACCACTGTATTAAAACTAAAAGGCTGGGCACCTGGGTGTCTCAGTCGTCAGGCGTCTGCCTTCAGGTCAGGTCATGATCCCGGGGTCCTGGGATCGAGGCCCACATTGGGCTCCCTGCTCCGCAGAAAGCCTGCTTCTCCCTTTCCCACTCCCCCTGCTTGTGTTCCCTCTCTCTCTCTGTCAAATAAACAAAATGTTTTAAAAAATAAAAAATAAAACTAAAAGGTTTTCCCATTGTAGTATGTGGTGGTGCCATCCTATAGCCATTTTTATGACTACAGACATTAACAAATAAAAAAAGTGGGAGCGCCTGGGTGGCTCAGTGGGTTAAAGCCTCTGCCTTCAGCTCAGGTCATGATCCCAGGATCCTGGGATCAAGCCCCTCATCAGGCTCTCTGCTCGGCAGGGAGCCTGCTTCCTCCTCTCTCTCTGCCTGCCTCTCTGCCAGCTTGTGATCTCTGTCTGTCAAATAAATAAATAAAAATAAAAAAATAAAAATAAAAACAAAAAAGTGACTGAAAAAAGAAGTGACACAGCAGGGTAATGGTAAATAGTCCACAGGAGGGGTACTATGGCACAGGGAAGATCCAAGTCAGGAGGGTTGGGTATCATCCTATTTCTGCCACTGAGTTATATGAGCTCCCTTTAACCAGAGTTTCTACATCTGTAATTAAGAATAGGATCAGACAGATTTTAAAGTCCTTTTCAGCGCTAAGAATTAGTGTAAGATTTTAGATTAAGTCCATATGTACTGATTTCAGTTTGTCTTCTGCATCGAGCACACCTGTTTCACAGTACAGACTCTAACCACTGCTGGTATATTGTCTCCAAAGTATTTGGGGGCTTTCCATGAAAACTGCAGATCAAAAGTAATATGTTCTATGTTCGTATCTGCTCTAACATAATGATTTTCTGATCAGGTACTTTGAAATACTATTATAACTCAATGCTAGAGCCACAAATGAGTGAAATAAATACATTTTGCAAATGTAGATGAGGATATTAACTCAGAACTAAGTTATCATTAATTAAACCATCAGGTACTTTGAAATGGTGGCATGGGCATGCTTTATTTCATAATTTGGTGTAAGTTTTGATCACTTGCAAACAGTAGAGGCACTTTCAAACAGTATAAGCTGACTCTTTGGGAAAAAATAATAGTTTCAACTAGTTGGCCCAATTTCCCTGATTTAGTTTAGGTTAAAATTAATTTAAAGTTAATACAATTTAGGTCCTTGTTCTTCAAGTTGGTCTTTCTTGGCCTCCTAAATTTAAAATTAAATATATCCTAGTCCATTGTGAGGAAGAGTTCGATTCAGGTCCCATTTTCCTATCTTAAATATCTATTCTTATTTAAAACACAGAAAAAAATGGGGCGCCTGTGCGGCTCAGTCATTAAGCCTCTGCCTTGGGCTCTGGTCATGACCCCAGCGTCCTGGTATCGAGCCCCACACTGGGCTCTATGCCCGGCGGGAGGCCTGCTTCTCCCTCTCCCCCTCCCCCTGCTTGTGTTCCCTCTCTTGCTGTGTCTCTGTCAAATAAATAAATAAAATCTTAAAAAAAAATAAAAAACCACCAAAATTTAGTTCTCCTCAAATACTATACTATATAAGTATCCTAACAAGTTATAGTACTTCACATAAAGAGAAGTCTTAAGAGAGAGGGGGGTGCTTTCATTCAATGATGTTTTGTGTGTTATTTCTATTTTGTTGATGTGTAAACTGATACATGGAGAAGAATTCACTTAGAAAAGTAGAACAAAGTTAGTCAAACACATAACATGGGTTTAGTACCATGTTTTCAGGCAAGGTACTTAATCTCTGAACCAATTCTATTATCTATACAACGGAAGTAACAATATCTAACTTATGGGGCTGTAAGTGATAATTAAATGATTTAATATTTGAAAGTGCTTATGATAGTGCCTGATTAGTCTGAGTAGTTTTCAGGAAAAGATATTATTGAAAGGAAGTGACTCGTCCAAGTATCTTTGACATTCTTTTTGAAAAGCAGCCATCTGGGGTGCGGGGGGGGGTGTGTGGGGGGAGGAGGACTCAGTTGGTTAAAGCGCCAACCTTTGGCTCAGGTCATGATCCCAGGGTCCTGGGATGGAGCTGAAGTCAGGCTCCCTGCTCAGCGGGCAGTCTGTTTCTCCTGCTCCCTGTGCTGCTTCCCCTGCTTGTACTCGCTGTCTCTCTCAAATAAGAAATCTTAAAAAAATAGAAAATAAAAGCAGCCATCTCCAGTAAATGCCTATAATAAAAATACAGGATACAACTTATTTATCTGCAACTTTCTAAACTGCTTCCTAAATTTGGGGGGTGGGGGGAGACGGGGCTTGGTTTAAAGGTTCCCTACCTGGTTAAGTGTCATTCACTGTATTGATGTCAATACAGTAAAAAGCCTCAAAATAAAGTACTAAATTTGGAAAAAAAATTCCTTCTTGAGTTTGAGGTTAAAGCAAAGATTCTAGAAGCATGTTTTCGAGGCTATTTGCCCAGTATCTCCTATTTGCTAGACACAGCAGGGTACTCTATCAAAATTATGATCTAATCAATCATTACCTCACTGTGATCCTATACCCTCTTTGGACCTTAGCCTCTCTGCATATAAAACAGGAGTTTAAAAAAGATTATCTTTCTGGGCCATCCTGTCCTCCTATCTCCAACATTCTTTGATTTGAGATGCAGAGATCTGTGCTCAATAAGGTTAAATGGAATGGTATTTAAAGCACTTATCAAGTATATAACTGGGTTCAAACGGCTTCGACTTCACATCAGAGCTTCGAAAGAATGAAGCAGAAAACGAAGATGCTTGCATGGGGCTTTCCTAGATAAAGTATCTGACACAAGCAAAGCCTGCCCAAAGCCAAGCAGGCAGCGCGAAGGAAGGGTCTTCTTCCCCGGAATACATCCTTTACCATTCTGGACTCAGAGTGTGTGAGGAAAAAAAAAAAAAATAGATCACTAGATCTTTTCCAAACTCTCTCCCTTTCCCTTGGAGTGTGATCTCGCAGCCATGGCCCCTTACACTCTCCGCTTCGGCTAGCTCGGGTCCTCACAGCCCTGTTCCCTCAGGTACTTCGGAGTCTCCAAGCCCTGATCCCGTCCCCACAGAAGCCCGTCTTCATTGCCCGCTGCTGTTCCTTCCAAACCCAAGTGTTCTCTGAGTGCTCCTGCCCCTCAGGAACCTAAGTCTTCGCTACCCTGTTTCTGACTCCTTAGGAGCCTGGATCTTCACTGTCCCGCTTCTGTCTCTTAGGAGCCCAAGTCCTCACAGCTCCGCTTTTACCTTTCGGAAGCCCGTGTCTTCGCGCCCCTTTCCTCTCCGACCCTCTCCTCTTAGGAGCACGGGTCTTCACAATCCTGTCCCTCTCACACCGCTTTTCCCTCAGGTGCCGGAGAACTCACATCCGTCCCCGTTCCCTAAGTCCCGTCTACAGCCCGGGTCCCCACAGCCGCGTCTTCTCCGAGCCCCGTTCCCCTCAGTCCCGTCCCAACAGCCTGATTCCTCGCACAACCCGGTCTCCTCCACAACCTAGTTCTTCAAACACTGACCCACTGTGGGTCTGGGTCCTGACTCCCTCCTCCCGCTCTTCTTCCTCAACTGCCAGGGCCCAAGACTCACAGGCAGCAGCGTCTATCTCCCCATGATATGCGGAGACTGCCCCAGTGAAGCGTTCGTCTCAGCAGCCGGTCCGACTGCTCGGCCCTCCCCGAGTACTTCCGGCACCGCTCCCCGCCTCCAACCCGGAAACGCGCGGCTCTTCCGGCCGGCGGGCGCGCGCCTGGCTTGCGCAGGCGCAGACTGGCTTCTGACACGTGGTCGGGCTGCAGGCTGTTGCTCAGCTCCGGCCGTTGTGTTTTATCTTGCTTGGGGTTGACTGGCAGCGTGGGCGAGCCGTTCGCTTTCTACCCAGGTGTTACGAGCCTTGCCCTTGTTTCTTTCCGTCTCCGCTTGTCATATATATCACTAGCAATACCGGTAATTGACGCCCTCGGACGGTTTAGAGGTCGCCATTTTTAGTTGGTGCCTTTATCTTGATGACGGAATGGAGAAACCCACCTGGGACCGCAGCACCCAGTAGGTAATTCTGTTGAACTCTAACAAGGGAGTTGGCAACACGAGAACCTGGAGACAAGAGAGACCGTTTGTACCTGTGTATTGGCAACTAATAGTATTAGTTGAGCGTTTACTATCATTTAGGAATTTTGCTAAGCCCCTGAACTCCGATATATCATTTAATCTTTTAAAGAAAAACCGGTGAGAGATGAAGTAAGGTTTTAGCTAATAAGTGCGATCTCAGTTGGACTCAGAAGTCTAATTGTAAAGCCTAATACTATCGTGTATGTAACCATTAAACTGATGGTTTTTGTTTTTCCATCAAATGCTTTGAGATAACTTTATTTTTTACCCTATGCCAGGTGATAGGCATGTAAGACCCAGTCCTGAGTAATGTGGCAGGAATGTCCAAAGGCTTGTGACAGCCCAAAGTGAGCCATAGTAACTGCCCGCAGGGATCACGAAGAGGTGTCTCCCACCATTTTTGCTTGTTTTTTAAGTTAATTTTTTTAGTAATCTGTACATCCGACATGGGGCTCAAACCCAACTCTGAGATCAAGAGCTGTATGCTCTTTGACTAAGCCAGCCAGGTGTCCCAGTGCCCTCCTAGTCTTTGTATCTTAACAGTCCTCCTCCCAGTCACCATCTACACTGCCACCAGATCTGAATTCTTAGATTCAAGGCCCCTTCACCATTAGGCTTTGAGCAGCTTCTTTAGCCTAATATCCCTGATACTGCTCACTTCATTTTCCTAAGGATCTGGCACACCACCCTCTCCTGCCCCCCCACATTCCTCTTTTTAAGACCAGTTTAAATATACATCCATTCATTTAACAGAGTGCTCCTTGTGTGAGAAGGCTTTTGCTAGGTGCTGCGTATGTAATAGTAGATACCACAGACAATAAATATCCTTGTCCTTTACAATCTGGAGTGGGAAAACAGACCACCAGAAAGTACACAAAAATGTAAGAAGAGAGAATGCCAAAATAAAATACATACATAGGTACATACCAGTTTTATATAGCTGGGTTTTGGAGGGCCCGGGGCTAGGAAAGCTTATTCAAGGGCCAAAATGGCCAGGATGGCCCAGGTGGCTGGAACTTAATAGGTGGAGACAGTGGCAGGTAAAGAATTTGGAGAGGCAGGCTCAGCTCAGGCTGGACCTTGTAGGCTATGATGAGGACATGGGGTTTATTTATTGCACAATGGAAAGACATTGGAGTGCTGAATAGAGGAGTGAAATAATGATTTATTTTGAAGAGATGAGTGGTGGATTATAGGAGGAGCCCCCAACAAACAGCTGACAGTACCCCCATCTAGGCTTCCCTCCAGTTTATACTATTAAGTCTGCTTCTACTTTGTAGAGTTCAGGTACTTCTATGTATCATTAAAATACATTAAGGAAAGTAAAATGCCTGAAAGTCTGTATTTTTTGTTTCAAAAAAAAAATCTGTGTATATGTACATAGGAAACAGTCTGGTAAGAGAAACAGTTGTTAATAGGAGTTGGGGGAAAACATTCTCACATTTCTGTACTTTTTCAGTATTTTTACAATTAGCACATGTTTTTATATTAAAAATGAAGTATATGTGAGCAAATCTATTTTTATGGCATTTTGGAAAAGGCAAAACTACAGGGCGGGAGAAGAGCAGTGATTACCAGGATTGGGGCTAAGGAGAAGGGTTGACTAGAAAAGGAGACGAAGTTTTGGGGGTGATAGAAATGTTTGATACTTGACTGATTGTGGTAGCAGAATATGTGTCTATATGAGTTTGTTGAACGAGGTGATAAAAGGTGAATTTACTATATGTAAATTACATATCAACAAACCTGACTTTATTTATTTTTTTAAAGATTTTATTTATTTATTTGACAACGAGATAGAGACAGCAAGAGCAGGAACGTGAGCCGCGGGGTGGGGGGAGAGTGGGAGAGGGAAATCAAGGCCTCGTGGGCTCCATTCCACGACCCCGGGATCATGAGCCCAAGGCAGATGCTTAACGAATGAGCCATCCAGGCACCCCAAACCTGACTTTAAAAAATGAAATATAGGGGGGTGCCTGATTGGCTTAGTCAGGAGAGCATGTGACTTTTGATCTCAGGATTGTGAGTTCCAGCCACACATAAGGTATAGTGATTACTTAAAATCTTTTTAAAAATTATAGAGAAAATGCAGAAAGCAAGGACAAGTTAAAAAAAATTCTCAGTTACACAAAATAAAATTTCACAATAATAAAATAGCCTATTATGCTTTTTTCTTAGATTTTACTTATTCATTTGACAGAGAGTCCACAAGTAGGCAGAGAGGCAGGCAGAGAGAGGGGGAAGTAGGCTTCCCGCTGAGCAGAGAGCCCAATGCTGGGCGAGATCACGACCTGAGCAGAAGGCAGAGGCTTAACCCACTGAGCCACCCAGGTGCCCCTGCTTTTTAAAATAATTACAGTATTACAGGTAAGTCTGATGTCTTGTGTGTCATGGTCCCCATCCTTCCTTCCTTCCCAGAGAGAGGTAGTCACTGATGTGTGTTCTGGCAAATCCTTTTCTAAAAGTTAATAAAGTGGCATTAGAAAATATATAGCACTGGGTTTTATGTGCACACATGTATGTTCTTTATTACTTTAATGTTCTTTATTACTTTGTTACTTTAATGTTAACCTTCACTCAATTTTTCTTATCTGTTGATAAAGATTTATTTGACCAATCCAAATTTCGTATTGCTTTTTTTTTTTTCTTCACGTTAATGGTCGTCATGCTGTACTTTATCCTGCAACTCTTATCACTCAGTGCTCTTTGGTGTTTAATTCAATCTTTGGCAGCGCAGCAGATGGCATTCATTCCACTTTATGAACACACTACGTTCTGCTAATCCGTTAGCAGATTAGGTTGCTCCCAGTCTTTCTCTCCCTTTGCCGCCAGTTCTCCCCTAGTGGGGCCTCTTCCGGCTGGATGGCCACGGATGGCGCAAGTTCGTACATTTTCAATTTTAATAGGGTGGGATTCGTGTCTTCAGATACCGAGAGCCTCCGAGAAGCGAGTACCCAACCTAACGTACAACAGGTGCGACCCGAAGCCCACTGCAACGGGCGACAGCTCCCCCGCAGTCTCCCACAACCGCACTTCCTAGCCACTCCCTCTGCGCCCGCCGGCCCCTTCCCAGCAAGCACCGCTCTCATTTGCATAGCAATTTACGTGCCTGCCTTTACTTATATATAAAAATCCAAAGACAAATCATAAAAGTCTTCTTGTGAGTATTGCTTAACGGATCAGCATGTCTTGCAATTCCCCCTTCAATATGAGGCACACAGAATAGGAAATTGCTTACAGTTTGTTTTCACCTTTATCAAAAGAGGGATTCGCCAGCACTGCCACCCTGTTTTTGTTTCTGAAAAGGCAAAAAGGGCTTCTGTCGTGAGTGGCACACGTAGGGCAGCTCCATTGCTCTACGTGCGGAATCGACATCAAGAGATTTCGGAAGCATAATTTTTTGGTACCTGGGCAGCTGGTGATCGTTGGTCCCGGCGCCCTTTTTTCAAGTAATTAAAGGTTAGCTATCTGACGTATAGTGGAAATTAGACATTTAGGTGTCTAGTAATTTGAGCGTTCCTGCTGTGCTCTATGGAATTTTGGTTGGGGTGGTTGAGACTTTTAGCTAGTGAAAAGATGCTGACAATTAGGTAAGGTAGGTTAAGTATATGTAAGAAGCATCAAAGTATTGTGGGTACAAACTGATTTTTCGCAAACCAGCAGATGATTGCTGACGTAGGAAGAGCAGCTATTTTTCGGTTTCACAGGTTAGGGAATTGAGGTTTAAGGAAAGTAAATTCTGTGTTTACTCAAGAGCACTCTGAATTATGCCCCCAGTGGGAATATGTGGACTTCTAAGTGTCTGCTTGCAGAGGTGATTGAATCTTCACGCATAACGTTGATTTTGTAAGAATTCTTCCCTTTTAATTAGGCATCTATATCCTTTCCTTTTTCTTTTTTGAATAAGAGAAAGAGCACGAGTGAGGGGAGAAGTGGAGGATAGTCGCTCAACCATCGGAACCCACCAAGGCGCCGTATATATCCCTTTAGCTGTGTTAATGTTCTTTCTATAGCTTTTGTCCTTTAAAAACAGAAGCAATAGTTTAAAATACCAGTTTAGCACTTTCTTACTGATGGATACCAGCAACCTTTCTGGGTAACCATTCAGCACAGACACAAGAATCTAAAACCTTCAAAAAACTCATCTCCCAAGAATGTATCCTCATGTAAAATTAAGTTTAAAAGGAGATTTAGGGGCACCTGGCTGGCCCAAAGAGCATGTGACCCTAGTCTAGATCTCCTGGTTGGTGAGCTGGGAATAGACATTATTGAAACAAATAAAGAAGAACTTAAAGAAAAAAGATTTAAGCTGTACCCTGGGGCTAATAGTACATTATATGTTAATTTTTAGAAAATGTAAAAAAAAGGAAAAAGATTTAGCAAAGGGTTTATTCATTCTAACAACAAATGTATGCTAGTGCTCCAATATACAGTAGACCCTTGAACAACACAGGTTTGAACTGCACAGGTTCAATACTGGAAATGTATTTTCTCTTCCTTATGATTTTTTTTTTTTTTTAAAGTAAGGTCTGTGCCCAAGGTGGGTCTTGAACTTATGACCCAAGATCAAGAGTTGCATGTTCTACTGACTGAGCCAGCCAGGTGCCCCTCCCTGATTCTTCCTTTTTTTTTTTTTTTTTAAGATGTTATTTATTTATTTGAGAGACAGAGAGGGAGCACAAGCAAGAGGGGAGAGGCAGGAGAGAAAGAAGCAGGCTCCCAGCTGAGCAGGGAGCCCCAGATGGGGCTCGATTCCAGGACTCTGGAATCAAGGCAGACTCGACCTACTGAGCCACCCAGGCTTGTCCCTGATGGTTTTCTTAATACCATTTTCTTTTTTCTAGTTTAACTTTATTGTAAGACTGTAGTATACAATACACATAATACAAAAAAAGTGTTAATCGACTATGTTTTTAGGCTTCTAGTCAACAGAAGGTACTTTGGGGGAGTCAAAACTTATATTCAGTGGGAGTTATACTGGGATTTTTTTTAAAGACTTATTTTTTATTTTTTAAAGGTTTTATTTATTTATTTATTTATTTGAGAGAGAGAGCGAGCTGAGAGAGGGGAGGATGAGGGGGAGAAGCAGACTCCCTGCTTAGCAGGGAGCCTGATGTGGAACTGGATCCTCGGACTCTGGGATCATAACTCAAGCTTAAGGCAGTTGCCCAACCAACTGAGCCACCCAGGTGCCCTATTTTTTATTTTTTAAATGTTTTATTTATTTATTTATTTATTTATTTATTTATTTGAGAGAGAGAGCGAGCTGAGAGAGGGGAGGATGAGCGGGAGAAGCAGACTCCCTGCTTAGCAGGGAGCCTGATGTGGAACTGGATCCTCGGACTCTGGGATCATAACTCAAGCTTAAGGCAGTTGCCCAACCAACTGAGCCACCCAGGTGCCCTATTTTTTATTTTTTAGAGATTTTATTTATTTATTTGAGAGAGAGAGAGAGCATGAGCTAGGGGTGGGGTGGAGGGAAAGGGAAAAGCAGAAGCAGGCTCCCAGGGCTCCATCCCAGGACCCTGGGATCATGACCTGAGCCAAAGGCAGATGCTTAACCAACTGAGCCACCCAGGTGCCCCAAGACTTACTTAGTTTAGAGAGAGAGGGAGAGAGGGAGGGAGTGCATGTGAGAGCAGGATGAGGGCTAGAGAGGGATAAGCTGACTCTGCACTGAGCTTGGAGCCCGACTGGGGCTTTGACGTGGGGCTCTATCCCACAAACCTGAGACCATGACCTGAGCCGAAATCAAAAGTCTGATGCTCAACCAATTAAGCCACCCAGGCGCCCCTGTAATGGTACTTTTTACAACAGGGGAGCATGTTGTGGGGGGTTGCACCCCTAACTTCTGCATTGTTCAAGGATCAGCCTTAGACCCAGTGCCTGATTGCACAAGGCTTAGTGAGGGGAGAGAAGAGCAAACTGGGTACTATGCCACATTTGGCTGGGAGGGGGAGCTCTGGGAAAGCTTTCCTAAAGCAAAGACTTTAAAGCTGAAACCTGAAGAAGAAATAGAAGACCACCAGACAAAGTTGTAGGGGGAAGGGCTGTTTAAGAAGAGGCAAAACCTGGATGGTGGACCCGATGTGCTGTAATCCCAGAGCTGAAAGACCAGAATGGCCAGAATGAAACCAGCCAGGTGGCAGGACGTAGGGAGAGAAAACTGAACAGACAACTGAGGGCTGGTCTCCCAGGCCTCTGATGCTCCTTGCAGTATTTTTTATAAAGTATAAGAAGTGAAAAATTATGTACACCACATATCAGCCAACTTTTTCTGTAAAGAGGCCAGATGGTGCGTATTTTAGGTTTTGTGGTCATACGGTCTCTGCTAACCACTCAACTCTGCTGTTTGAAAGCAGTAACAGACAATATGCAAACAAAAGGGTGGGGTGCCTGGGTGGCTCAGTCCTGTTAAGCATCTGCCTTCGGCTGGGGTCAGGATCCCAGAGTGCTAGGGGTGCTAGCTAGGATGGAGCCCCACATCAGACACCCTGCTCAGCAGAGAGCCTGCTTCTCCCTCTGCCTACTGCTCCCCCTACTTGCGCTCTCTCTGTCGAATAAGTAAATAAAATCTTTAAACAAATAATTTAAAAAATAAACAAGAGAGTATAGCTGTGTTTCAATAAAGTTTTATTGATAGAGACTAAAATTTGAATTTCGTATAATTTTCCCATGTCATGAAATAGTATTATTTTGGTTTGATGTTTTTTTTTTTAATCCTGCCAGCCATTTAAAAATGGGAAAGCCATTATGAGACTCCCAGGCAACAGCTGGGAGCTGTAGTTAACTGACTCCTGGCTTACATATTCAAGAGCTATGGTCAAACCAACTAAGGGATAGCCACAAATGGAATGCTATGTATTCATTAAAATGTTGCTTAGAGGGGCGCTTGGGTGGCTCAGTGGGTTAAGCCTCTGCTTTCGACTCAGGTCATGATCTCAGGGTCCTGGGAGGGAGCCCTCCCCACCACCCCCCGCATTGGGCTCTCTGCCTGCCTCTCTGCCTGCTTGTGATTTCTGTCAAATAAATAAATAAAATCTTTTTTTTAAATGTAAAAAAAAAAAAATGTTGCTTAGAGGCGCACCTGGCTGGCTGAGTCGGTAGAGCATGCGTCCCTTCACCTCCAGGCCATGAGTTCAAGCCCCATGTTGGGCATAGAGCTTACTTTAAAAAATCGTCATAAATAAAAATAAAATATTGCATAGGAACATTTATGATAACGGTTTGCCTCTATGGAGCACTTATCAAATGCTGGACCCTATGTTAAGTATGCATTAGCTCCCAGTCCTCATAACATAAGCCAATGAGGTAGGTAGCATTATTTGGCTCACTTTACAGATTGGAAAACAGAAACTCCAAGAGGCCCAGATCACATAGCTAGAAAGTAGCAGAGTCAAGAGGTGAGCTCAGGTCTTCTGACAGGAATCAGGTGCTTTGCACAGAATGCTCCGGGAGAATGTCAACTACAGCAGAATGTGTTAGGAAAGATTTACTGGGAAAATGAAGCTTTCCCCCCCCCTTTTGTTTACCCAAATTTTCCTATTTCCTTTTTCTTCTTTAAGTTTTATTTATTTATACCCTTCATGGGACTCTATATCCATCATGGGGCTCGAACTCACGACCCTGAGATCAAGAGTCCTTCAGTCTTCTGACTGAGCCAGCCTGGTGCCCCCCATATTTTCCTATTTCCTATGAAAGTTCAGAGTGCATGAAAAGATTAGAGAAATAATGGAGACACAGAGTTACTGGGATACAACTGATGACAAAATCAGACCCAAAGTAGCCAGTCACAGAAGTCCACATATTATATGATTACTTTCATACAAAATGTCCAGAAAAGGCAAATATAGAGAGAAAGAAAGCAGATTAGTAGCTGCCTGTGGGATGGGAGCAGAGGTTGACTACAAACGGACATGAGGGATTTTCTGAGGGTGAAGGAAATATCCTAAAACTACATTATGGTCAGAGGTGCCCACCTCCATAAATATACTAAAAACCACTTGAATTGTACACTTAAAATGGATGGGTCTCGTGGTATGTAAATTATACTCCAGTATGGGTGTTAAAAAAAAAAAAAATCAAGGGCTGGAAAGAGGTATATATACCCAGATAGAAGCCTGAGAATCTGAAATCAGTTTATGGAGTAAGTTCTCTAATTTAGAAACTTGACCTTGTGGATTTCCTACATGCTGACCTTCTGTGTGTTAGCTGATTATGTCACTCCCCCAACTCCCCTCACTGAAGACCCTTCGTGGTGCCTAAATAGTTTGGTTTAACATCTTATAAGTCACCATGACTCACCACCTTCTTTGTCCTCAGGCCTCCAGCCCCACTGGTCTTCTCTGGGTATCTCTGAAGCTGCTACTCCCTCCTTGCCTCCGGGCCTCCAGAAAGATTTTTCTTCCAGCTGGAAATGCTCTTTCCCTCCCTTTCCCATCATGGCTAACTCCCCCTTACTCTTCCATATCTCAGCTCTCGAATGTCACTTCCTCAGGGAGGCCTTCCTTGATTCCCCACCCCTTGCTAGGTTAGCTCCTCCACACTCCGTTACACTCTTTCATGGCACCATGTACTTTTCACCAGAACATTATCACAATTGTTATTAATGCACTTACAATTAATGTAAAGTTAGTTGCTCAATATTTATATTCCCCAGCCAGAATGTCACCCATGTGAAGGCATGGAACCTGTCTGTGTACCACTTGCATTCTTGGTGTCTGGTATAGTACCTGGCACATAGAAGGCATTCAATATGTATTTATAAAGCTCTTCATAATCCATGAAGTACTTGTGTATATACAAGTACATTCACTGCTATTTATGAAGCACCTAATATATCCTAGGATATAAGTATAAACAAGATAGCTTGCTCCCATCCACTCTCCTAAATAGGACAAGAACAGTCTTCCCATTTTATAGGTAGCCTAAGCCTACCCCACTTGTGTAAAGAAGTCACAGGACCTTCTGTAACTAAAATGGAACAGCAGTGGCTTCTAATCAGGTCATAGACTCCCAGTAGGGTGGTGGATTTACTCCAGGTGGGTGGGGGCAGGGAGATCGATTTTTTTTTCTTTAAGTTTTTATTTGTTTATTTGAGAGAGAGAGTATGGGGGGGGAGAGGGAAGGGGAGATGGAGAGAGAGAATTTCAAACAGACTCCCCGCTGAGCATGGAGCCCAACTCAGGGCTAGATCCATGACCCCTAGATCATTATCTGAGCGGAAATTCAAGAGTCAGATGCCCAACTGACCAAGCCTTCCAGACACCACCAGAGACGGATATTGAGAGGCTGTGAAGCTTTGTCATTTTAAGGGGAGAGAGAGAGGGTGTCAGTTTGTTAGAAGAGAAGAAGATGTTTCTAACCTTCGAGTGGGCAGAGATGCAAGCATGGCTCCTCTCTTAAAACCAAAGAAACCTGGGAGCACCTGGTTGGCTCAGGCGGTAGAACATGCCACTCATGATCTCAAGGTCATGAGTTCAAGTCCCATGCTGGGTGTAGAGCTCACTTAAAAAAAACAAAAACAACCAAACTTGGTCCCCTAACTCCCCTTGGTCCATATCTGCAATGCTGGGATAAATGACGACTAAGAAGCGATGGTCACATGAAAATTGTGTTTCTATACACTAAGAACCGAAAAAGGAAATTAAGAAAATTCCATTTACAATAACATCAAAAAGAATAAAATACTTAGGAATAAACTTAACTGAGGAAGTAAAAGTTAACGAAGGAGGAGTGTAACTTGTACACAAAAAAAACTACAAAACATTGCTGAAAGGAATTAAAGAAGACATAAATAAATGGAAAGACATCCCATGTTCATAGACTGGAAGACTTAATATTATTCTTAGGATTATCAATACTAGCCAAACTGATCTATGGATTCAATGCAATCCCTATAAAAATCCTAAGTTTTCTTTGCAGAAGTAGAAAAACCCATCCTAAAATTCAGATGGAATCTCAAGAGACCCCAAATAGCTGAGATACTCTCATAAAAGAACAAAGTTGGAAGACTCCACTTTCTGATTTCAAAACTTCCTACAAAGCTACAGTAAGCCAAACAGTGTGGTATTATTATAAAGACACTGTTATATAGACCAACAGAATAGAGTAAAGTGTCTTGGCATCAAATTCTGGTATCAAATGATTTTTTTCCAAATGCTTTTTTAAAAAGATTTTGTTTATTTGAGAGAGCAAGCAGGGGGAAAGAGAGGAGCATGAGTCAGGTGAGGGGAGAGGGAGAAGCAGGCTCTCCCGCTGAGTAGGGAGCCCAACCTGGGACTCGATCCCAGGACTCCGGGATCATGACCTGAGTAGAAGGTAGATAGTCAACCGACTGAGCCACCCTGGTGCCCCTCAAATGATTTTTTTTTTCAAAGATTTTATTTATTTATTTGACAGATAGAGATCACAAGTAGGCAGAGAGGCAGGCAGAGAGAGAGAGGAGGAAGCAGGCTCCCCGCTGAGCAGAGAGCCCCACGTGGGGCTCGATCCCAGGACCCTGGGACCATGACCTGAGCCGAAGGCAGAGGCTTTAACCCACTGAGCCACCCAGGCGCCCCCCCTCAAATGATTTTTGATAGGAGCGCGAAGACCATTTTCCATTCAGTAGGGGAAAAACAGTCTTTCAGCAAATGGTGCTGGGAAAAGAGAATGAATTTGAACTCTTATACCACATCCAAAAAATATCTCTAAATGTATCAAAAGTCTAAACATAAGAGCTAAAGCTATAAAGCTCTTAGAAGAAAACAGGGGAAATGCTTCATGATATTGGATTTGGTAAAGATTTCTTAAATATGATACCAAAAGCACAGATAACAAAAAGAAAAAATAAGTAAACTGGAATTCATCAAAATTTGAGATTTTATCCACTGAAGGCTACTAACAAGATAGTGAAAAAAAAAACCCCACAGAGTGAAGAAAATATTTGCAAATTACTTATCTGATAAGGGCTGCCATCCAGATTATACAAGAACTTCTATAATTCAGATTATACAAGAACTTCAACAATATAAAGCAAACTCAATTCAACAATGGGCAAAAGACTTAGACATCTCTCTAAAGATCGACAAATAGCCAATAAGCACATGAAAAGATGCTCTTTAGGGAAATGCCTATCAAAATCGCAATGAGCTACCACTTCACAGCATGGCTACTATTAAAACAAACAGATGAACAAACAGAAAACAAATGTTGGCAGGGCACTAGTTTGCCTCTAGTTTGGCTCTAGAAGAGTGTGCATCTCTCCATCCCAGCATTGTGAGTTCAAGCCCCACGTTGGGTGTAGAGATCACTTAAATAAACAGACTTAAAGAGTTGGCAAGGAATGTGGAGAAATTCGAACTTTTGTGCCACATTGGTGGGAACGTAAAATGGTACAGCAGCTGTGGAAAAGAGTACGGCAATTCCACACAAAATAGAATTGTCATGTGATCTAGCAATTACACTTCTGGGTATCTACCCAAAAGCATTGAAAGCAGAATCTCAAAGATATATTTCTTTGGGGGGTTTTGTGGTGGTTGTGTGTGTGTGTGTGTTTAAGGTTTTATTTATTTATTTGAGAGGGAGAGTGAGAGGGAGCACGAGCAGAGCAGAGGGAGAGGGAGAAGGAGACTCCCCACTGAGCAGAGAGCCTGACGTGGGGCTCGATCTCAGGACCCTGGGATCATGACCTGAGCCAAAGGCAGACGCTTAACGGACTGAGCCACCCAGGCGCCCCTCAAAGATATATTTTTACACCCATATTCATGGCAGCATTATGCACAACAGCCAAAAGGTGGAAACAATCCAAATGACCATCAAAGGATAAATGGGTAAACAAAATAAATAAATATACACACAATGGAATATTATTTGGCCATTAAAAGGAATGAAGTACCTGCTACAACATGGATGAAACTTGAAGAGATTATGCCAAGGGAAATAAACCAGACTCTGGGCGCCTGGGTGGCTCAGTCGGTTAAGTGTCTGCTTTTGGCTCAGGTCATGATCCCAGGGTTCTGGGATCAAGTCCCACGTCGGGCTCCCTGCTCAGCAGAGAACCTGCTTCTCCCTCTCCCTCTGCCTCCCGCTCTGCCTACTTGGCGCTCTCTCTATCAAATAAAGAAATAAAAATTAAAAAAAAAAAGAAAAAAGAAATAAACCAGACTCATATGGACAAACATCCTGTGATTGCATTTAACCTTAAATGGTCAAATTCACAGAGACAGAAAGTAGGATAGTGGTTACTAGGGGCTGAAGTGGGGGGTGGGTGTATGAGAAGTTATTGTTTCATGGGCACAGAGTTTCAGCTGAGGATGATGAGAACATTCTGGAGATGGATGGTGATTGTAATGGCCGCACAACAGTGTGAGTGTACGTAATGTTACTGAAGGGTACACTTAGAAACGGTTAAATGCTCAATTTTATTTTATTTTAATTTTTTAAAGATTTTATTTATTTATTTGACAGACAGAGATCATAACTAGGCAGAGAGCAGGCAGAGAGAGGAAGGGAAGCAGGCTCCCTGCCAAGCAGAGAGCCCGACTCGGGGCTAGATCCTAGGACCCTGAGATCATGACCTGAGTTGAAGGCCTTTCTGCCACCCAGGTGCCCCAAAATGCTCAATTTAAAAAAATTACAAATGAATAAATTAAAATTTAAAAATTTAAGGCAAAGAAAAGATGGTGAAGAGCAAGGTTTTGGGTGTACCTAAGATGTCTCCAGAACCAGGGTGCCTGGCTGGCTCAGTCAGAGGAGCGTGTGATTCTTGTTCTCAGGGTTGTAAATTTGAGCCCCACGCCAGGTGTAGAGATTACTTAAAAATAAAATATTAGGGGCGCCTGGGGGTTAAAGCCTCTGCCTTTGGCTCGGGTCATGATCTCAGGATCCTGGGATCGAGCCCCACCCGCATCAGGCTCTCTGCTCAGCGGGGAGCCTGCTTCCTGCTCTTTCTGCCTGCCTGCCTCTCTGCCTGCTTGTGATCTCTGTCTGTCAAATAAATAAATAAAATCTTAAAAAAAAAAAGGAGACAATGAAATTTAAAACTTAAAACCATTTGAATAAGCTAAACAGAGGAAATGATATATATACACATACATACACCTATTCATATATACATACACACGTAGAAGGATGTACATATATCTCAGTAAATGTAAGAAAAGCACACTGGAATCACGCTTATAAATACAATAAAGGGTAGACCTATGAAAGAGATGGTGTTCGGGTTTGTTTGAAATATAAAAATAAACTCAAATAAGGCTTTCTAAAGACTGGTGTTGATATGGTACCATTCGATGTGATCAACAAAATGGTCTATGTTTGAGACATAAAAAGAAAATGAGAGAAGAGAAAATAAAAAGACATAAAGAAAATAAAGAAAAAGACTAATGAAAACTAAAATAAAATCTTGAAAAAAAAAAAAGCCTTCGGCACTGGGGCTGGAAGCTGGGTCACCAGCTCAGGGAACTTACTCTAGCCGGAAAAACAGTGTATAAGGCAAGTGCAGGGTAAGGAGCATGTACTTGGAAGTGTAGCTACTAATGGTCCCCATCACAGATAAGGAGACTGAGGCCCAACGAGGTCCTGTAGCCAATGGAGGCAGCTGAGTGGGCTCTGAGTTCTGCAAGGCAGGTGGGGGGTGCTAGTTGGAATATATTTTTTTAAATTTTTATTTACTTATTTGTCAGAGAGAGAGAGAGCACAAGCAGGGGGAGCAGCAGGCAGAGAGAGAAGCAGGCTCTCTGCTGAGCAGGGAGCCCGATGGGGGACTTGATCCCAGGACCCTGGGATCATGACCTGAGCCAAAAGCAGACTCTTAACCGACTGAGCCACCCAGGCATCCCTAGTTGGAGTATTAATAATAATACCAGCTGGTATTTCTTGAGTGCTTAATACATTCCAGACATTGTTCTTAATCTTTTTCACCTAATTTACTCTTTACAACTCCCTGTGAGTAAGGTACCATGTCCCTTTAACAGATGAGGGAACTAAGGTTGAGACAGAGACTGATCCAAGTTCAAGGAGCCAGTAGGACTCAAATCTTCTCTTCTTTGACTCCAAAACCAGAAATCCAGCCTTTTGGTTTGGCCTTGGTGGTGGACAGTGGATGAAGGGGTATATGGGGTAGAGGAGTAAGTAATTCCTTGGACTGAATCTAGATTCAACCCAGATTTTTTTTTTTCCCCACCCACTGGCAGAACTTCCTCCTTATCTCTCTCTGCCTCTTTTTCTGATTCACTCCCCATCTGTTAGTGGGTTCTGGCTTCTGAGAATGTGATGCAGAGGGTAGGGTAATTTGTGAGGGTAGGGAGGTAGACACAAAAGTGTGGGCAGTCCTTAATAAATATTTTTTTGAGAGCTCTCCATGCACCAGGCTCTGTTTCGGAAGTTGAATACAACAGACCTTGTCCCTGCCCTCAGGGGTTTCCATTACAGGATATATATGCTTGTGAGTGGCAGATTAGGGCTGGAGAGGGGGATGGAGTAGAAAGGGAAGCGGAGAAGGGGGAAGGAAGTGGATACAAATGAGGAAGAAGATGTGGCCAGCGTTAGTAAGGGCTATAAAGGAGATATGAGAGAGAGTGTCTGGGGAACAAGGTGACTGGAGACAGTGAGAACAGGGCAGGCCTGGCCCAGGAGCTGAGGTGAGGCCTGCAGCATGGAAAAGAGCCAGGTAAAGATGTGGGAGAAGAACATTACAGGATTCTGTGGGGAAACAGCACAGGCAAACGTAATGAAATCCTTGTGTTGGAGGAACTTGGAGAAGGCCAGGGAGGCTGGAGCAAGGTGACAGGAAAAGAGTCCAGAGGAGATCCCAGCGCCAGCTCATGCAAGGTCTTGTAGACCATGATGAGGAGTTCAATGTTAATTCTAAGGGGAAGAGAGGCCATTGGAGGAGGTAACAGCAGAGCCTGGGAGGCAGCATGGCAGGAAGTGGGGAGACCAGTCAGGAGGTTCTTGCTATAAGGCAGCAGAGACAGGTAATGATGGTGGTGTGGACCGGGTGGGATTCAGAGAGGAGGTGGTAGTAGAGGGGTCTTTGGGAGGTGATGATGGAAGTACTGAGTGATGGAAGTACCATTCTCCGAGGTGGAGGAGATAAGAGGTGTATGGGGGGGTGGATCTAAGGTGAAGTGGGGATAGAAATCATGAATGTGGTGTGGACATATTGACTTTGCCAAATAAGTAGCTGGTCAGGCAGCTGGAGGCTCTGTTCCAGGCTGGAAGCTGGTACCTGGGAAGAGAAATCAGACACTGCCACCTGGGACCAATAGGCCATACTTCCTCAGAGATGGGCAAGGTAGAGTCCAGAAGATGTTTGAAATTTTATTTTGTTTCTGTTTTTTTGAAATTGGTTATTGACACTTACAAATCCAGAGATATCGAGGCACCTGGGTGGCTCAGTCAGTTAAGTGGTCTGCCTTTGGCTCGGGTCATGATCCCAGGGTCCGGGGATCGATCCCCAAGTCGAGCTCTTTGCTCAGTGGGGAGCCTGCTTCTTACTCTCTTCTCTTGCTCTCTCTCTCTCAAATAACATCATTTTTTTTTTAAGATTTTATTTATTTATTTGACAGAGAGAGAGGAGGAGAGAGAGCACAAGCAGGGGGAGTGGCAAGCAGAGGGAGAGGGAGAAGCAGGCTCTTTGCAGAGCAGGGAGCCCGGCATGGAACTTGATCCCAGGACCCCGGGACCATGACCTGAGCCAGAGGCAGTCACTTAACCAACCGAGCCACCCAGGACCCCAAATAAAGTTTAAAAAATAAATAAATAGGGCGCCTGGGTGGCTCAGTGGGTTAAGCCGCTGCCTTCGGCTCAGGTCATGATCTCAGGGTCCTGGGATCGAGTCCCGCATCGGGTTCTCTGCTCGGCAGAGATCCTGCTTCCCTCTCTCTCTCTCTGCCTGCCTCTCCATCTACTTGTGATTTCTCTCTGTCAAATAAATAAATAAAATCTTTAAAAAAAAAACAATAAATAAATAAATAAATCCATAGATAGCAAATAAAACTCAGGATTTCTACTTCCTCTGCCAAACTGGATGGCCAAGACACACTAGGCCCACATTCTGGTTCCTTGGCAGACTGGTAGAGGAGCTGCAGTCCCTCCAGTTAGGGCACAAACTCTCCAGCTGGTCTAATCCCTGTAGGTCTACTCCACGCCCGGTCCTGATGGCATTGATTTCAACCTCTGGCATGGGCAGGATGTGATACCACAGAAGGGGGAAAAGTTGTCCTTGGACAGAGCCTGGACTTTGGATGGACCCACTGGAAATGGCAGCTCAGCTGCTTCTCAGCCTTGCAACCCAGAGTGTGCCACTTAATTTCCCTGAGTGTCTTGCCTTTTCTGGAAGATGACGGTAACACTCCTTACCTGGAATTTCATCTATAGGAAATTCCTAGCACAGTGGCAGACACAGAGAAGGGGCTCAAGCAATGTCAGTTTCTTTCCCTTTCAGTCCTCTGAGCAGCTAGTATCAGGAAATCAGAATGGTTAGGCCATAGCACAGGCTGAGGTAAAGGTAAAGATTCTGGCTCTACCACTTGCCAGCTATGCAACCTCAGTTTTCCTATCTGTAGGATGGGGACACTACTTGTACCAACCTTGTGGGAATTAAGTAGGTTAGTACAAAGTGTTTAAAATGGCATGGCACTGAGTAAGGATTAGATTGGCTCTTAGACCTGGATGGCCATTAGAGTCCTCTAGGGACATCTTTTTTTTTTTTTTTTAAAGATTTATTTATTAATTTTAGAGAGAGAGCACGAGAGTACCTATGAGAAGGAGAAAAGGGTAGAGAGAGAGAGAGAATCTGAAGCAGACTCCACAGAGCCTGAGGCAGGGCTTGACGCATGGCTCAGTCCCATGGCCCCTAGGTCGGGACCCAAGCCCAAACCGAGTCTGAGTCTGATGGTTAACCGCCTGCATCACCCAGGCGCCCCTTCTAGGGACATTTTAGAAAATATTCATGTCTGGACTCTATCTTCAGAGATCATCATCTTCTTCGTCTTCTTCTTTTTTTTTTTTTTTAATTAAAAAAAAATTTTTTTTTAATTTATTTGAGAGCGAGCATGAGCAGCAGGAGGGGCAGAGGGAGAAGCACAGACTCCCCACTGGTGGGGGAGGAGCATCTGCTCAATGCAGGATGCAGGGCTTGATGCGGGGCTCGGGGCTTGATCTCAGGGACCTGGGATTGTGACCTGAGCTGAAGGCTGACACTGAACCGACTGAGCCAGCCAGGTGCCCCTGTGTTCAGAGATCTTGTCTGCATTCATCTGGGGTGGGGCCCTGGCATAGGTATTTTATAAAACCTCAAGTGATTCTATGTGCAGCCAGGAACAGGGACTCCACGGTAGGATTAATGAAGAGCGTGGGGGGACACCTGGGTGGCTCAGTTGGTTGGGCAGCTGCCTTTGGCTCAGGTCATGATCCCCGCGTTCTGGGATTGAGTCCCGCATCGGGCTCCTTGCTTGGCCGGGAGCCTGCTTCTCCCTCTGCCTCTGCCTGCCATTCTGTCTGCCTGTGCTCGCTCTCTCTCCCTCTCTCTCTCTGATAAATAAATAAAAAAATCTAAAAAAAAAAAAATTTAATGAAGAGCGTGGGTTCTGGAGCACAAGGGCCTATGTTCAAATCCAACTGAGCCAATGGACAGATGTGTGAACGTGGGCAAGTTCCCAACCTTTCCCCTTAAACTGGGTCCATAAAAGGACCTGGGAGGTTGTACAGCTCTCAAATGCTTGGAGCTGTCTGCAGCAGCTACCAGGCCCTTGGCAGGCCTGGCATCGGCACCCCTCAGTTCCCCTGCTCTTTCTTTTTAAAAAAAATTTTACTCTTCAAAATTTAAATTAATTAACATATAGTATATTATTAGTCACAGAGGTAGAGTTTAGTGGTTCATCAAATTGCATATAACACCCAGTCTTCATTACATCAAGTGCCCTCCTTAATGTCTACCACCCAGTTACCCCATCCCCCATCCTCCTCCCCAAAACCTGCTCTATCCAAACTGACTATAACCCTGGGTTCAGCTCATACTCACAGTCTCTCCAAGGGGGCCTGGATGCCTTGAACGTCCCTCTCCTAACTTTAGCTGCCCCTAAAGTGATTTTTTAAAAAAATTTTAATTTATTTTTTGACACAGAGAGAGAGAGAGACAGCAGGAGAGGGAACACAAGCTGGGAGAGTGGGAGAGGGAGAAGCAGGCTCCCCGCTAAGCACGGAGCCCAATGTGGGGCTTGATCCCAAGTCCCAAGGATCATGACCTGAGCCGAATGCAGATGCCCAAGAACTGAGCCACCCAGGCGCCCCTTAAAGTGATTTTTGATTCTTCTGTTGTTCAGATTTTTTTTATTCACCCACAAAGAACAGAACTATCTTCCAAACAAAATTGTTTGCTCAAAAATCAGACCCCAAGGGGAGGGAGGGGAGGACAGAAGCTGACTGGCCATTCAAGTGTCTCTCATATTAAAGAATAAGAAGAAGAGGGAGAAGGAGAAAAAAAAAAAGTCCCTTTCAATTCTTAGGAAACAGTGTTTAGTTGGGGGGAAAAGACTATAACATGGAATTGTATATTCAAGATAATTCATCCAGGTAAAGGAAAAATAATGTATAGAAAAAAGATCACAAGGAAATATGCTCTATGTTAAATAAAAGTTTTTTTCCTGTTTCTCCATCCTTTTATGCACTTTACAATTTTCTATAGTGAATGTGTAATTAATAAGAAAAACGATTAAGTGAAAAAAGGAAACCCTTCACAAGACTTTCTTTCCTCTAAATCATTTTAATTTTATGTCTTAGTTCCTCCTTCTATCAAATTTATTTTTTTAATTTTTGTTCGTTTTATTTAAAGATCTTATTATCATTTTTTAAAGTTTTTTTAAATTTATTTTTATTTTTAAGTAATCTCTACACCCAACATAGGGGGGCAAACTCACAGCACTGAGAGTCACACTCCTTTTTTTTTTTTTTTGCCAAACATCAGGGTGTGTTTTATTGCATGACGTTTGCATAAGAAAAGATATTTTTGAAAACTGTAAGGCATCATGCAATCATCAATAACCTAATTATTAACTGTACACTTAAGATAGGTGGACATATAATCTAAAATTTAAAAACTAGTTCCAAAATAGTACATAAAAATTTAACATGATGAGCTTTTAAACATGGTTTGTATTCGTAGCTTCACGTTGTTTAAAAGTGCTTCAAATGTACTGCTGGAAAGTTGTTCTTTATAAATGGCACTGGGGATAATGTCAGATTATAAACTGTATAAACTATTTTTATGGAATTAGAAAGCTAACATTGTGATACTCAAACTTGAATCAGTTTTCAATTTGCACTCAAATTAAGTTGATATGATATTAATAATCTAAAAAATTCTGTTTTCTAACAAACAAAAGTCTATTGAATTCAAGTTATGCATGTTGAGTGGATCAAATTTCTGAGTAGGCCTGAATGGTGAGACCTGGAACCGATGCAAGTGGTTGTTAATTGATTAACAAATGTACTGTGCCATCCAACGGAAACTTTCTCTGTAACCTTGCCTTTTGAGCACGCTGCACATGAAAACTTCTAAGGGTCGGGCATTCAGTTCCTTCAGAGATACATTGCCCTTTCCTGTTGTCTGACCATATAAACCAAACATCTCTCATAACCTCTCTTCACTGATGGCTTCAGGTCTGTCAGTCTCATTCCCAAGAATCAGTATAGGCACATTAGCAATGGTTTCATCTGTCATTAGTGAATCAAGTTCTTCTTTCGATTCTAACAGCCTTTCATGGTCTGCACAATCCACCAGAAATACAATGCCATTGATAGCAGGAAGGTAGTTTTTCCACACTCTTCGAGCTTGCACATGTCCACCCAAATCAAAAGTTGTAAAGGTCATGCTAGCAATGGTTAGTTCTTCTGAAGTGGGATGTAACGTTGGGACATGTTGTCCAAGTCTGTCATTTTTTAGCATGTGTAGCAATGTTGTTTTTTCCTGCATTATCCAATCCAAGAAATACCAATTTACCAGTTTTCTTATATAATCCTAAAAATTGTAGCACACTGCTGAAACCACTGTAAATCCAGTCAAATATGAAGGACATATCGAAATCTTACTGGGTCTGCGAATGGAGAGATCGCAATTCCCCACCTGGAGTCCGCCCTACAACCTTCTAGTTCGCGAAAGTCACACTCTTTTACCAACTGAGCCAGCCAGGCACCCCTCTATAGAAATATTTTATTATTAATTTATAGATTTGTTTAGTTGAGAGAGAGAGAGAGAGCAAGGTGCATGGGGAGAGGGAGATAGAGGTTTTGTTTTTTTTTTCTAAGATTTTATTTATTTGACAGAGAGAGCAAAAGTAGGGGGAACAATAGGCACAAGGAGAGGGAGAAGCAGGCTCCCCACTGAGCAACAAGACCACCGCAGGGCCCCATTCCAAGGCCTGGCATCATGGCCTGAGCCGAAGGCAGAGGCTTAACCAACTGAGCCACCGAGGCACCCTGAGAGTCTTAAGCAAACTCCACACTGAGTGTAGAGCCCGGCTCAGGGTTTGATTTCAGGATCCTGAGATCATGACCTGAGCTGAAACCAAGAGTTGTTTGCTTAAATGAATGTACCACCCAGGCACCCCTATAGAAAATTTTGAAGAATTGTCTCCCCTGACTGGTTCTGTCACTTCTCCCATTTACTACTTGATCTGCAACAATCTGGCCTCCTCCCCAACCTTGGAGGTGACCCCACCCTGGAAGGATCAGCAACAAGTCTTAAGTTGCCAAATGCAGTGGCTTCTCCTTTTTCCCTGCCAGAGCTTTCTGTAGTATGTAGATATGGTTGGTGCTTTCCCCTTTCTGTAAGATCCCTGCCTACCCTCTGGACTGCCTTTCTTCCCCATTTTTGACCACCTCTGGTTGGTCCTGGCAGGTTCCTCTCAGCTTAATGTTCCCAAGTTTTGGGCATCTAGCCCCCTCCCTCTCTTCACACTCTTCTTGGGTGGCTTCATCCATTCTTGGCCTGTTATGATCCCATCCAGGTGACAGTTCCTAGATCCCAGCCCTGGACTCTTGCCTGGACAAGTCAATCCAACTTCCTTCTGAACACTTTCATTTGGATAGCCCTCCAAACACCTTACACTCAAGAAGTCCAAAGTGACTCACCATTTCTACTTTCTCTCAACCCTAATGAACTATTCCTGCTTTGTTCCTTCCCTGGGAAGTCATCATTGTCTTTTTCTTTCCTTCATCCCCCACATCTAGTTGGTCGCTAACACCTGTTGGTTCCATTTCGAAACTGTCTGGAGCACACTGGCTCCCTGAGGATGTGTTCTGGCTCTGCCCTGCAGAAGGCCCCCCTCTTTCTTGCTGGATGATCATAGCAGTCTCACTGACATAACTTGCTTTTCCTGGTCTTTCTCCTCCCCAGTCCATACCTTCTGATTTTTCTGATTATTCATTCATTTAGTCAGTCAACAAACACTTGCCATGTACAAACTCTGCTCCAAATACTATGAGGGGTAAATGATACAGATGGACCCAAAATAGGTAAATAAGAAAGCTAGGGCATTTCAAATTGTGGGGATTGCTATCAAAGTAAGCAGGGGCGTTGAGAGAAAGTAGGCATGGGCAGGGGACTTTTTTCAGAAGTGGTCTTTGTCCCCTAGATGTACATGACAGTTACCCTGATGGAACTGGGGGCAGCGATGAGGGAAAAGAATGCGGCTGGGGACCCCACTTTAGGTTGGGAGCCAGGGGAAGGTCTGGAGGAACAAAGGACAAGAACGAGCTCTGAAGACTGGAGGGAGGTGCTTTCCAGGTAGAGGAAAGAGCTAGTGACAAGGCCCTAAGGGGGTTCCCAACACACAAAGGAGCCCAGGATGTCTGGAGCACACTGAGTGAAGGGCAGAAATGGGAAGGCTGGATGATCATGCCTGGTGGGCCTGGTGGTAGTGCTGGGTCAGTAGGTGGGGGGTGGGGGGTACTGGGTTTTATTCAAGTGCAATGGGAGGCTATTAAGGAGTGTTTCACAGGCAAGTCACATTTGACTTTATCTCTTCAAACGATTACCACCTCTAGGAGTGTAGGGTGGAGAGCACCTGGGAGTGAGGTGGATAGTGTGGCTGAGTGCTAGGAAATCAACTGCAGTGGTCCAGGCAAGTCCTGTGGGCTGGGCTGGGTGTTAGGAGTGCAGATGGCAGGGACTTAAACCTTCCTTGGGTTCCCAAATCAGCAGGCTAGCTCCATACTCCTTAGGACAACCACTTGGTTCTAGCCTCCCTCTTCAGCCCATTTCTCAACATTTCTTCTTTGTCTTTGCACATAATGCTTTTTGGAATGTTCTTCCCCATTTTCCCTTAGATTTATTTCTGAGACCAGGTTCAAATACCCCCTCCTCTCTAAAGCTTTTCAGGAATTCTCCAGAGAGAGCCCTTTGAAGTTTTTCAGTGCTTAGTTTTTAGCTCTAGGATATCTATCACACTGTACCATTCTGTATGTTTTCAGTTCTGTGTCTGAAGAAGGTGGACCAAGAGTTTCTGGAAGGGAAGGACAGAGTTTTAGTAAATGTACAATGAGTGTTCAATGAATGATCAAAAGATACAGATGGTCCCACTAAGGAACAGTTCACATAGGTCACAACTCCAGGCTGCCCTGTTATATTCAAAACCACCTGATAATGTGTAAGTTATCATCTTATCTTGATGATAAGAACAGATACTAATGTGGGTACTACATCTCATTTGATCCTGGAAACAGCCCTGAGAGGCAGGCACAGTAGGAAAATCATCTCTATTTTACAGATGAGTAAATAGAGGCTTAAGTAAGATTAGAGTTGGCCAACGTCCCTAAGCCAAATTTAGTTCTATTGTTGACTCATGAGTCTCCTTGCTTCTCCTTGAATCAAGAACTTGTAAGACTTCCTGTACCTCTTCATGGTGGTGGGGACATTCAGCAGAGATGACTCACAGGAGGCAAGATGGGGAAGCAATTCTCCTTTCCTGTTAAAAAAAAGTGCTCCATATCACCACCCCATTTGTTCCTAATAAGGAGAGCAACCATCTCAGCGATTATAGCCTTGGACTCAGGAGAAAGAGGGCCTGAATAGAGGGCCTGCCCATCTATACCATTTACAGGTTACTTTTTGACTTTGAGGAATTAGTTAACTACTCTTGCCCCTCTCCTGGGTTTTTTTGTTTGTTTGTTTTGGTTTTGCTTTGCTTTGTTTTTATTTTATTTATTTTTAAAGATTTTACTTATTTGACAGAGAGAGAGAGAGATCACAAGTAGGCACAGAGGCAGGCAGAGAGAGGGGGGAAGCAGGCTCCTGCTGAGCAGAGACCCCCCTCCCCCAGGAGCTAGATCCCAGGATCCTGAGATCATGACCTGACCTAAAGGCAGAGCCACCCAGGCGCCCGTTTTTGTTTTTAGTCTGTAAATGGGGAGTGAGAAAAAGTTGCTTAGTAGGGTTGCTGGGAATATTATAGGAGACCAAGCATCTTCCCCAACGCTTAGCCATACAGAAAAGTCTTAATATTTGCTAGTTAGTATTACTGGCCCCAGAAGTTTTCCTAAACGCTTTTCAAGTATCACCTCTTTTAATACTCACAACAACCTTATGCCTTAGGCGACATACACACTTGGTGCTGTTAATAACGCCCCCCGAAGAAGCTAAGACTTGAACCCATATCCTCACAACCAGGCAAAGCTTGGCAAACACGTGTGGCTCAGAGAATGCAAGCAGTCTGCTCTTGGACTCGTGACCACTTACTGACCCTATACTCAAACAGATTTTTGATTCCGAATTGATAGTTGGTCATAATCCTGACGGTGTGTAACATGTAAACTCCATAAAACTGGATTTGGGAGGGTGAAACGGGCAGTCCTCCAGAGGAGTCGAGAGACCAGCTTCTGCCTCTGCGTGTGGATGAGGCAACTCTTTAATTTAGACCTCTTTTTCCTTACCGTGAAGTGGGGGCAGAAGAGTTATTAGGGTCCCCAGAGCCCTTTCCAATACTGACTCTCCAGAGCAGAAGAGTCCTGCTCAGGTAAAAGCTCACTCAAATCCCTCCGGCCGAGGTTCATCCTCCGCGGGGCCCGCAATAGGGACGCGTCCCCTTTAAGGCGCCAGCTCGCCGACGGCGGCGGCCGGAAGTGTTGAAGCCCGGCCTGGCGGCGGCGGTGGCAGTAGCAGCCGTGGCGGCCTCTGCGCATGCTCCGTCGCCCGCCCGCCCTGGCCGCTCGCCGCCCGCCCGCCCGACGGAGACGGTGAGGAGGGGGAGGGGTGGGCGCGCGGGCGCGGGCGCGGGGTGGGGTGGGGGCGGGGGGGCGGGCGCGGGGGCCGCGCGGCGGCCGGCGAGGGCGGGCGGGCGCGGAGCATGCGCAGA
>NW_019154093.1:1211792-1390239 GCF_002288905.1 Enhydra lutris kenyoni
GGGGACGAAAGGTGAAGGAAGCCTGGGTCCCCGCCCGGGAGGAGACCCTCGGAAGCTTGGCGGGGGAGCGGGAGAGTGGGTTCTGCTGAGGGAAGGAGGCCCGAGCTTCACCCGAGGGGCGCCTTAGAGGCCTCAGCCATTCAGTCCAGGGGAAAAGAGGCAGGTGCTGCTGCGAAGGCGTGGCGACACGGTGGGTAGTGGGAGCTGGGGACGAGGAAGAAGAGCTTCAGGGAAAGTGAGCAGGCCCCTGCTTTCCCTGAGGTGAGGGGGCAGTAGGAAGACGCCTCAGAGCCTCCTCAAGTAGGAATAGGAAGGGTCCAAATCTGTGAGGGTGTGAGATTGAGTACCTTCTGATATATAGGTAGAGAACGGGATGATCTGGTGTGTCAGGGGATGGGAAAACCCATGTTCTTGAGGGCCAGAGAAAAGATAGTTGAGGGGAAGAAGCTTAGAATACCCCTACTTTCAGAAATGACAGGGGAATTGGCCAGGTGTCTCCTGAGGGGCATGAACAATGACAGCAGAATCTTATCTGAGGGTCCTGGAGAGTGATCCACCTGACTTAGGCATGTCGAGCCTTGACGTACAAATCCGGGGAAGTCTTGACTATCCAAGGAAGTGGAGAAGGTCTGAATTCTCTTAAGATGAGAGAAATCTCAAAAGTACTTCCTGCCAGACACAGAAGGGGCCTTGTTTGATGTCTCTTTAGGAGAACCAAGAAATGGGATTCCTCCGTAACCTGGAGAATGAGGAAGAGGGAGAATCAGGTCATTCCAGACTCACTGAGAGGGATTCCTTTCTTCTCCCTTGCCTCTGCTAATGGTTACCAAAGTGCTTTTGGAAGACTTTTTCATTAAATGTTTGGACTGTCTTCCCTAATTATCAGCCTTGTATCAGTTATGGGTACTGACTTGATGACTTTTTCATTAGTCATTAGTCAACCATTTATTCATATTTACTTCAACGAACATATTAAATAGCTGATTTGTATTCAACTTCATGGGGTTAGCTTGGGCTCTGAATTGGTCTTGTCCTAAGCAGAAGTCTCCTAGACTCTAGTGTGATGATCCTTCAAAGAACACTTCTTATCTCATTGCTTCCCCAAGCACCTATATAGTAGTCTCCAATATGTGACTTATCCCAAATTTCATTTGTTATGGCTGTGTTCCTCACAGTGGTCCTGTATAGCCTTCTTGTTGGCTTTATTACATTTGATAGTGTCCTGTATCACTTACTGAATACATGAGAAGGAATGAAGAAGAAAAAAAATCAAGGAGTTTTGGCTTCAAGTAATAATAAAGTTTTAATTTGGAAATTTCTTAAGAATAGACTGCACAGTTGGGGTGCCTGGGTAGCTCAGTCCATTAAGCATCTTTACTTTGTCTGGGATCATGGTCTCAGGGTCTTGGGATTGAGCCCCCACCCCATCTGACTCCCTGCTCAGCAGGGAGTCTCCTCCTCCTTCTGTCCCTCCCCCAACTCATGCCTGTGTGCTCTCTGTCAAATAAATAAGATCTTTAAAAAGTGGAAGAAAAAAAAAAAGGCTACACAGTGTATTAAAATTCCAGTGCAGTATGGAATAAATAAATACATTTTGGGGTTAGAAAATTTCAGGCTATTTGCTATTTCTTTTATTCCTTTTCAGCTACCAACTCTGATGTTCCTGCAGTCATGTGACACTCCTAATCCTGCCACATTTTATTTTATTTTTTTATTTGACAGAGATCACAAGTAGGCAGAGAGGCAGGCAGAGAGGAGGAAGCAGGCTCCCTGCTGAGCAGAGAGCCCAATGTGGGGCTCGATCCCAGGACCCTGGGATCATGACCTGAGCTGAAGGCAGAGGCTTTAACCCACTGAGCCACCCAGGCACCCCTCCTGCCACATTTTAAACACTAGCTTCCAGGAGTGCCTGGCTGGCTTAGTCAGTGGAGCTTGTGACTCTTGATTTTGGGGTTGTGAGTTTGAACACATGTTGAGCACAGAGATTACTTAAAAACAACAACAACAAAAAGAAACATTGGTTTTCAGAACACAAAAAATGAATTTAATCTAGAGTAGGTCATATGTCATTAGTTTTTTAGTAGCTTATGTGAGTATTCATGTACCTACATTCAAGTTATCTGTTTTATCTTTGAAAATAACTACAAAGTAATTCTTTTCACATAAATATGACATCTTTCCTTTATGTGTGTTCCCCTAGAATTAGAGTGTTGTATGATTACACAATGAGTACTCTCAGGCTCCTTCTCTGAAATACCCAAAGGAGCAACTCCGTCATCTTGCCTCAGGAGTTTTTGTTGCTATAAACAAGAGCTACTTTTCAGTTTATACTCACCTCAAAGAGATGACCTTGCAGTTAGCCAGTGTAGTCTGTAGAGCTGGTTTCGGGTTACTTGTTAGGAATGTGGTATTTAGGGTAGTAAGAGATACTCAACCTAAACTTGCTTCTCTAAAGAACGTAAGAATTGCCATGTTGGATCAGACCTTGTGTCTCTTAACTGACACTGAGAGACATATTGTGGATGATTATAATTACCTTCTTGGATAAACTTAGAAGGTTAGAGAACATTCCTCTTGAGTTCCAAGGTGTGGGAGGGCTAAGGAGTAAAATATGAGTTCCCATTGAGGAAAGTATTAATCAAGTAGTTAGTCAACCACTTATTCTGAGTGTTGTAGAGAGGACTCAACCTTAGGGTAGAACGTTAAAACTAGAAGCATCCTTCTAATTCTCCTCCTCTAACCCATTAATTTACTCAAGCTATTTTTTTTAAAAGATTTTATTTATTTATTTGACAGAGATTACAAGTAGGCAGAGAGGCAGGCAGAGAGAGAGGAGGAAGCAGGCTCCCTGCTGAGCAGAGAACCCGATGTGGGGCTCGATCCCAGGACCCTGAGATCATGACCTGAGCTAAAGGCAGAAGCTAAACCCACTGAGCCACCCAGGCGCCCCTACTCAGGCTATTTTTTAAAATTGTAAACCACTGTTTTAAAATAATAAATTCTGTAAGTTTGTTATATGATAAAGTTTACATCTTTTAAATTCATTAAAGTAATAGTAACGAATAGTGCTTGACAATAAGTGTCCAACAAATGTTAGCTGTGATTCTTTTCATTCAAGCTACATTTTTATGATTCAAGCTTTGAAGATATCTATTGGTTCAGTTATTCTAGGATTTGATAGCATTTGTTTGCTTCATCATATCTTTTTGTCTTTTTCTAGATTCCAAGGTCCTAATTGTTTTGGTTCTCTTGTCGGCAGCCAGCTGAACCAGTTCACTGATTCTCTTTTTTAATTATTTAATTATTCATTTATTTTTTAAGATTTTATTTATTTATTTGACAGAAAGAGAGAGAGATCACAAGTAGGCAGAGGTAGGCAGAGAGGAAGGAGGAAGCAGGCCCCCTGCTGAGCAGAGAGCCAGATGCAGGGCTCCATCCCAGGACCCTGAGAGCATGACCAGAGCAGAAGGCAGAGGCTTAACCAACTGAGCCACCGAGGCACCCTGATTCTCTTTTTTTAATCCCTAGTTTTATTTTTTTTTAAGGTTTATTTTTGGGTGGGAAGGGGCAGAGGGAGAGAGAATTCTGAAGCCGACTTCCCACTGAGCTTGGAGTGTTGCAGAACTCAATCCCTGAGATCATGACCTGGGCTGAGATAAAGAGGCGGCCACTTAACTGACTGAGCCACCCATGTGCCCCTATTCCTAGTTTTAAACCTTTAATTTATGGAAGTTCAGATAGCGTACTGTAATATTTTGCAATTAATTTTTTTCTCTAATATGTGACAATATCATGCATCTCTTTTCCTTAATTTCTTAAGAGCAGATACGCTGTCCCTTTTCATCTCCAGTGAGCCTAATTCTGTGCCTGATGTGGAGTAGAGACTCAGTAAATATTTGTTGAACTGGCCAAAATGACAGACATAAGCTTAGCCTAGCTACCTAAGCAAATTTATATCCCCTAATTTAGAAAAGTAGAAAATTCTAGAAGTCTTTTAGGGCAAGGCGAGTCATTCACTACACAGAAATTTATTACATACCTGTTATGTGCCAGATTTCCTTAGAAAGTTTTGGGTAGGCAGTTTTGTAAATAGTCTGATATTTGAACACTATTTATTTACTCCTGTGTTCTGGGTACTGAACTAGTTATAGGGGAGCTGTTGAAAAAGAAAAGCAATCTCTGCTCTCCCAGGATGTAGTCTGGTGAGGAGAGGCTGACAAAGTGAGTTAATGGTTATGACAGGGATGCTGCAGCAGGTACTAAGGAAGCAAGAATGCAAGCTTATATCTAGTCAGGGAAGTCATAGGCCTCCCTGTAAATGAACATGTATGTATATGTGTGTATATATTTTATTTTGTTTTGTTTTATTTTATTTTATTTATTTTTTAAGTAAACACTATGCTCAACATGGGGCTTGAACTCATGACTCTCAGATCAAGAGTTGCATGCTGTACTGACTGAGCCAGCTAGGCATCCCAGGATATGATGTTTTATTTATTTATTTTTTTAAAAAAGATTTTATTTATTTATTTGACAGACAGAGATCACAAGTAGGCAGAGAGGAATGCAGAGAGAGAGGAAGGGAAGCAGGCTCCCTGCTGAGCAGAGAGTCTGATGCGGGACTCGATCCCAGGACCTTGAGATCATGACCTGAGCCGAAAGCAGCGGCTTAACCCACTGAGCCACCCAGGCGCCCGGATATGACGTTTTAAATAAGTTATAAAAGTTTAGCAGTGACTAGCCAAACAGGAAGGAGGAGAATTCCCGGTAGAGGAAACAAGTGTGAAGACTCAGGTGAAGAAATATGGCATGTTTGAGAAATTTAAAAAAAAATCGGCGACAGGAGCCCACAGCATGAGAGGAAGAACTATGAGAAATGAGGCTAACATGTGGACAGGGGACAGACTTGGAGGATTCTATAAGCACTGTTAAGATGCTTGCACTTCAATAGCAAAGGGAATCCTCTGAAGGATTCTGAAATGGGGAAATGGCCTGTGGCCTTTAGTAAGATGACTCTGTCGGCTCTGAGGATAATGGAGTGGAGAGCAAGACCAGAGATTAGGATACTGAGGAGAAGCAGCTGGAAAAATTCAGGTAACAGTGTGGCGGCTTAGAATATGGTGGTGGCAGCACAGATGGAGGATGGGGGATGGTTCAAAGAAAACTACAGATGATAGAATGGATAGGATTTGGTGGTTGATTGGATTTAGAAAGAGAAGGCTGAAAAATAACTCGGTAGTATCTGGCTTGAGAAAATAGGTAGAGGATAGTGCCATTTATAGAGGCAGGAAACAGGAGCAGGTTTATGAGAGAACATGAGTTCAGTTTAAGGTGTCTACAAGATAAATTTTAAGAGGCATTTGGGTACAAGTGGTATAGCATTCAGGAAAAAGGTGTGAGAATCATAAAAGGCAGAAGCATAAGTCTGATATAAGGAATTTTAACTAGGTCAAATACAAACAAAAATTGATTGAACCAATGTGTCAGTGCCATGATGAACAGGGCCTGTGGGAGACAAGCTTTTTATTTTTTTATTTTTATTTTTTTTAAGATTTTATTTATTTGTCAGAGAGAAAGCGAGCACGCACAAGCAGGCAGAGTGGCAGGCAGAGGCAGAGAGAGAAGCAGGCTCCCTGCTGAGCAAGGAACCTGATGTGGGGCTCGATCCCAGGACCCCAGGATCCTGACCCAAAGGCAGTGGTATAACCCACTGAGCCACTCAGGTATCCCAAGACAGGCTTTTTTAAAGAATCAACTCCTAGGGGCGCCTGGGTGGCTCAGTGGGTTAAGCCCCTGCCTTCGTCTCAGGTCATGATCTCAGGGTCCTGGGATCAAGTCCCACATCGGGCTCTCAGCTCAGCAGGGAGCCTGCTTCCCTCTTCCTCTCTCTCTGCCTGCCTCTCTAACTACTTGTGATCTCTGTCAAATAAATAAATAAAACCTTTAAAAAAAAATAAAGAACTCCTGCCCTCATAGAATTAAAAATACCAAAAAATAAAAAATTAAGAAAAAGAAAGAAGCAGTACCTCATAGAGAGTATAGTTCAGTTATGGAAATAGAGTTCTGTTCAGTTAACTACAATACAGAGCACAATGTGGTAATCATTAAAAGAGAGCTACAAACCAAGTGTTGGGGGACTGTAGACAAGAAAATGCTTTGGCAGGGGCTTTGTGGCAGAGGGGGTTTTGAACTGGGTCTTGAAGGGAAAAGTTGAGGGAAAAGAGAGTTTGGGCTTAAGGAATAACAAAGGTAATAGAAACCTGAAGGTACCTATTGTATATTCAGAGTACAGGGGGAGGCTGGTATGGCTGGCACTTGAGGTTCTAGGGGAATCGCAGTTGCAGATGAAACTGGAAAACTCTTTGGGGGACAGATTCGGGAGACTTTGAGTGCCATCCTTAACTATGCATATTGTAGAAAAGCGCTGTGACAGAGCCAGATGTGGATTTGGTTGTCTACCAGTCCCACATTCAAACGTGCTTCCACCATGTGCCTACTCTTATCAGCATATCCTAATCATCTCACATATCTAAGTAAACACAGTGCTCTTACCTATACTCTCTTAAGTGACTCCTTTCTTTGCAGCTGTGAGAACTAACCACTGCAGAATATCCAGGGGCCCTCAGAATTTTCATGAAAATTGGGATGATGCTTTGAATTACATTAGAGTCAAGGAGCACCTGGTGTTGGACACTGGTTTCCCCAACAAGTCTGCAAGGGAGATGTCAGGCAAGATCATCTCTCCCTTCAATCTGAGGCAAAGAGATAGTAAGAAGTTCCTGGAAGACATACAGTTGGATTCAGAATTTATTAAACAACCACACAATACAAATCATTTTTCTTCCTATGCAGTTTATTTCATTTAGCGGATACTTTATTTTTCCTTTAAAGATTTTATTTATTTATTTGACAGAGACAGAGAGAGAGGGAACACAAGCAGGGGGAGTGGGAGAGGGAGAAGCAGGCTTCCCATTGAGCAGGGAGCCTGATGCTGGGCTCAGTCCCGATCCCCATACCCTGGGATCATGACCTGAGCCAAAGGCAGACTCTTAACAACTGAGCCACCCAGGTGCCCCTTACCGGATCCTTTTTAAATAATTCACAAAGGACGGAGCATTTGGTGAAGTGCAGTGGCTATTGCAAAGAAAATAGATGATTCCTACTTTCTAGAAGCTTACTGTTTGGGATGGAACTAGTGGTGTGCTGGAAATCAGTTCTCCAGGAAAAAAAAAATATCCTGACCTCTAGTGCTTGCCAATACCTATGGTGTATACTCCCAGCATCACTGATTTCAAGCTACCAATTTGATGTCACTAAACTCAGAGTTGGGAAGAGATGTGCACAATTGATTCTTTTTTTTTTTTTTTTAAAGATTTTATTTATTTGTCAGAGAGATTAAGCACAGGCAGAGTGGCAGGCAGAGGCAGAGGGAGAAGCAGGCTCCCTGCTGAGCAGGGAGCCCGATGTGGGACTCAATCCCAGGACGCTGGGATCATGATCTGAGCCGAAGGCAGCCGCTTAACCAACTGAGCCACCCAGGCGTCTCATGCACAAGATTCTTAAGAGCAGGTTCCAAGGCACTTGGGTGGCTCAGTTGGTTAAGTGTCTGCCTTTCGCTCAGGTCATGATCCCAGCGTCCTGGGATCAGGTCCTGTGTCAGGCCCTCTGTTCAGTGGTGAGTCTGCTCCTCTCTCTCCCTCGTCTTCTCTCAAATAAATAAGTGTAATCTTAAAAAAAAAAAAAATGAGCAGGTCCAGGACAATCACAAAACCTAAGAAAGCCTAAATCAGCAAGTGAGTACTAAGGCATTTCTGGAAAGATCAGAGCCTAGGTCAGCCTCTTCTCACAGTTCCCCTCCTCTTCAGAGGACTGCGATCTTGGAATTGGTAGTCATAATTATCTTGGTGTTCCTTTCCTACAATTGCCATTTTTTCTTTATTTTTTTAAAGATTTTATTTATTTGAGAGAGAGAATGAGAGAAAAAGAGCATGAGAAGGAGGAGAGTCAGAGGTAGAATCAGACTCCCTGCTGAGCAGGGAGCCAGATGCGGGACTCAATCTCAGGATCTCCAGGATCATGACCTGAGCTGAAGGCAGTCGCTTAACCAGCTGAGCCACCCTGGCGCCCAATTGCCATCTTTTCAAACCAGACCAAGTCACTCGTGCTTCTTCTTTCCGACAGCAGCCCAGCTATCTGACTTCATGTGAAAGATGGCTAATGCGGAAGTGAGTGTCCCAGTGGGGGATGTGGTTGTGGTACCCACTGAAGGAAATGAAGGAGAGAACCCTGAAGACACTAAAACCCAAGTGATCTTGCAGTTACAGCCTGTGCAGCAAGGGTAAGTGACTAGAGATTTGGATCTTCTGAAAAATTTGGGAGGTTTAAAGAGTGGGGAAATTATAACTATGTGATTGCTTAGCACAAGGGAATATTCAACATCAATCTCTCTCAATACTGGCTAAGTTTTCATCTTTATAAAGTATTGTGTGCTATATTTGTCATAGTTGTACTTATTACAGCAGTTACTGTGTCCTTGTCTCTTTCCCTCTTCTCCACTGTAAGCTCTTTGAGGGTAAGTTACATGGCTCCCTCTTACTGATGCACACTGTTGAGCACAGGGCCTTGGTACAAGGCTATTTTGTTCTTTTTTCTAAGATTTTATTTATTTATTTGACAGAGATCACAAGTAGGAGAGAGGCAGGCAGAGAGAGAGAAGGGAAAGCAGGCTCTTTGCTGAGCAGAGAGCCCCAATGTGGGACTCAATCCAGGACCCTGAGATCATGACCTGAGCTGAAGGCAGAGGCTTAACCCACTGAGCCACCCAGGCGCCCACCTTGGTGCAAGTTTACTGAAAGACAGTATAGTTAGAGTCAGAGGAGATTAGGCAAGGCAACTACAAAAGTTTTCCTACCAGAAGCAGTCTGGACCCTAAGGGGTGGACAAATCAATCAAGCTTATTTTATCAAAAAATACATGTCAACAACCTACTATTTTTTAATGTATTACACAGTGTTGGAAGAAATTATCGCACATGGTTCTCACCATCATGGAGCTTGCAGTCTAGTTGTGCAAACCAGAAGTACATATATGTAAATAAAGAGATCATTTACATGGCAAAATCTAAGAAGTACTGAGTATCGTGGTTAGGAAGTAGCTTGAATTCAGAGGATCACTATGAATTTGAAAGAAGATATAAGACTTTTTAATTGGTCTTGGAGTTTATCTTTATTTATGTATTTATTTATTCATTTATTTTTTAACATTTTATTTATTTGACAGAGAGATAGAGAGAGCCAGAGAGGACAAGCAGGGGGAATGTCAGAGAGAGAAGCAGGTCCCCACTGAACAGGGTACCAGACGTGGGGCTCAGTCCCAGGCCCCTGGGATCATGATCTGAGCCAAAGGTAGATGCTTAACCATCTGAGCCATCCAGGCACCCCCTGGTTTTGAAGTTTAAATAAGAATTATATCTACAGGGCGCCTGGGTGGCTCAGTGGGTTAAAGCCCCTGCCTTCAGCTCGGGTCATGATCCCAGAGTCCTGGGATCGAGCCCCACATCGGGCTCTCTGCTCGGCAGGGAGCCTGCTTCCTCCTCTCTGCCTGCCTCTCTGCCTGCCTCTCTGCCTGCCTCTCTGCCTACTTGTGATCTCTATCTGTCAGATAAATAAATAAAAAAAATCTTAAAAAAAAAAAAAAGAATTATATCTACAGAGAGAAGGAGGGGGTAGTTAGTTATTTTATCTTGAGGAATGTATGAAAGATTCTTCATAAGATTAGAAATGTTCTTGGGGCATCTGGCTGACTCAGTGGAGCATGTAACTCTTGATCTCAGGGTTGTGAGTTTGGGTGCCATGTTGGGTGTAGAGATTACTTAAAAAAAAGAAAAAAAGGGGGTGCCTGGGTGGCTCAGTTGATTAAGCATCCAACTCTTGATTTCAGCTCAGGTCTTGCTCTAAGGGTTGTGAGTTCAAGCGCCGCATTGGGCTCCACACCAGCGTGGAGCCTACTTAAAAAAAAAAAAAGCGTTTGTGGGATGCCTGGGGGGCTCAGTCAGTTAACCTACGGCCTTTGGCTCAGGTCATGATCCCAGGGTCCTAGGATTGAGTCCCGCATCGGGCTCCTTGCTCAGCGGGGAGCCTGCTTCTCTTTCTGCTTCTGCCTGCCACTCTGCCTGCTTGTGTGCACGTGACCTCTCTCTCTCTCTCTGACAAATAAATAAATAAAATCCTTAAAAAAAAAATGTTCATGGGCAAACACATAAGTAACATACCTTGTCTTAAACACTTAGGGAGAAAGACAGTTAACCTCTCTTGGTAACTTAAACTTTTTAGTATAGGATATTTCAAATATACCCCAAAATTTAAGAAAAATGCTGTAATGAACCCCCATATACACACCCATCACCCAACTTCAACAATTATCAACACATGGCCAGTCTTATTTCATCTCTATATCCACCCACTCTTGAATTTTTTGAAGCAAATCCCAGACATTAGTATGTATCTTATAAAAGTAAGGATTTTTTAGTTTTTAAAATTTAACCATAGTTTGCTGACATTTCTGAATATTGAAGGAAATATTCTAAGATCTGTGAAAGAAAGTTGATATAAATACTGATGGGGTGCCTGGCTGGCTCATTTGGACTATGTGACACCTGATCTTGACGTTGTGAGTTCGAGCCCCATACTGGATGTAGAGATTACTTTAAAAAATAATAAGGGACGCCTGGGTGGCTCAGTTGGTTAAGCAGCTGCCTTCGGCTCAGGTCATGATCCCAGCGTCCTGGGATCGAGTCCCACATCGGGCTCCTTGTTCTGTGGGGAGCCTGCTTCTCCCTCTGCCTCTGCCTGCCACTCTGTCTGCCTGTGCTCGCTCGCTCTCTCTCTCTCTGACAAATAAATAAATAAAATCTTTAAAAAAAAAAATAATAATAATAATAAAATCTTAAAAAATAATTACTGACATACAGTGAATAGAATGATTAGAATTTTTATTTGCACCAAAAGATTATGCTTGCTTATTCAAATTCACTTGTTTGGGAACTTCAGTTGTTATGTACACACATACTTGCAGTTGTTATCCTTTGAGGAAGGGTAATGAGGAAGAATTAAAGAGTAGATTCTTTAATGCATGGCAGCTTTATTTTCTCTTAGAGTCATTGTTTCTTCTCTCTTTCCTAAAGCGCTCCAGTTGTCACTTATCCTATCCCTGCTAGAGACAGAGAACACTTCTCAACTACTTAGAGATTTAATTATTTTGAAGATTAGTTCCATTTATTTTGTGTGTGTATCTTTTTTTATTTTCCAAATGACATTGCTCTCATTTCTTGATTAGATTATAGGCATCTTTGTACAACATTGACTCCCCAACATACTGTTTATACTGAATTTGCCATATGAGCAAATGAATACATTTTCAGGTACTGAATTTTGAGATGCCGGCTAGTCAATGCTCAGTTGATTTCTCTAGTTGTATTTTACTTACTTACTTACGTATTTATTTAGAGAGTGAGCAAGCATGTGTTCAGTGGGGAGGGGCAGAGGGAGAGAAAGAATCCCAAACAGGCTCCATGCTCAGCATGGAGCCTGACATGGGACTCAATCTCATGACCCTGAGATCATGACCTGAGCTAAAATTAAGAGTTGGACACTTTGGGGCGCCTGGGTGGCTCAGAGGGTTGAGCCTCTGCCTTTGGCTTAGGTCATGATTTCAGGGTCCTGGGATCAGTTTGGGCTCTCTACTTGGTGGGGGGCCTGCTCCCCCCTCCCCGTCTGCCTGCCTCTCTGTCTACTTGAGATCTCTCTCTCTGTCAAATAAATAAATAAAATCTTAAAAAAAAAAAAAAAGAGAGAGTTGGATACTTAACTGACTGAGTCACTGAGGCATCCTAGGAAATTTTTTCTTTCTTTTTTATTTTATTTTATTTTATTTATTTATTTGACAGAAAGAGCGAGATCACAAGTAGGCAGAGAGGCAGGGAGAGAAAGAGGGGGAAGCAGGTTCCCCACTGAGCAGAGAGCCCGTTGCGGGCCTCCATCCCAGGACCCTGAGATAGTGACCTGAGGCGAAGGTAGAGGCTTACCCCATTGAACCACCCAGTCACCCTGGAAATTTTTTCTTGATAAAACCTTGTATATAGACTGTGCCCTTACTTCCCACAGCAAGTGCAATTTACTGATTATTGAAATTATGTATAAATAAGAATTTCTTTGGGGTGCTTGGGTGGCTCAGTCATTATGTGTCTGCCTTTGGCTCAGGTCATGATCCCAGAGTCCTGGGATTGAGTCCCTCGTTGGGCTCCCTGATCAGCAGGAGGCCTGCTTCTCCCTCTTCCTCTCCCCTGCTTGTGTTCCCTCTCTCGTGGTCTCTCTCTCTCTGTCAAATAAATAAAATCTTTTAAGATAAATAAATAAATAAATATGAATTTCTTTTTTTTTTTTAAGATTTTATTTATTTATTTGACAGACAGAGTTCACAAGTAGGCAGAGAGGCAGGCAGAGAGAGAGGAGGAAGCAGGCTCCCTGCTGAGCAGAGAGCCCGACTCGGGGCTCGATCCCAGGACCCTGGGATCATGACCTGAGCTGAAGGCAGAGACTTTAACCCAATGAGCCACCCAGGCGCCCTAAATATGAATTTCTTCTTCTTCTTCTTTTTTTTTTAAAGATTTTGTTTATTTATTTGACAGATAGAGATCACAAGTAGGCAGAGAGAGAGGAAGGGAACCAGGCTTCCCACTGAGCAGAGAGCCCAACTCGGGGCTCGATCCCAGGACCCTGGGATCATGACCTGAGCCAAAGGCAGAGACTTAACCCACTGAGCTACCCAGGCGCCCCTGAATTTCTTCTTTTAAAAGATTTTGCACATACTGGTCAATTTAGAGTGAATTTACTGAACTTACTTGAAGCAGTGGTTTCTCATGTTTATCATAATCCTCATTAACTGACCAACTACTTATTGAGTACCGTGCCACGTTCTAGTTAGTATTCGACACACTAGACATACAAAAATTGAATAAATAAATAAGACTTGATCTCTGTTCTTGGGAGCCTCTGAGACTGTGCCCAAGGAGAGGCAGACAGCTGAACAAATATATAATATTAAGTGTTATATGCATTGTGACAAAAGCCTGAATTATAGCTGGGTCACAAAGGAGGAGATAGGTGATTATACTGGAGGGTTTTTTGGAAGAAAAGGCATCATAGAGGCTACTCATTAAAAAACAAATAGGAGGGCACCTGGTTGGCTCAGTCAATAGAGCATGCAACTCTTGATCCTGGGATTGTAAATTCAAGCTCCACATTGGGTGTAGAGAATACTTAAAAAATAAAATCTTGGGGAGGCCTGGGTGGCTCAGTCAGTTAAGCCACTGCCTTTAGCTCCAGTCATGATCCCAGGGTCCTGGGATCAAGTCCCACATGGGGCTCCTTGCTCAGCAGGGATCCTGGTTCTCTCTCTGCCTCTGCCTGCCACTCTGCCTGCTGTGCTCTCTCTCTGACAAATAAATAAAACCTTTAAAAATAAATAAATAAATAAATAAATAAATAAATAAATAAAATCTTAAAAACAAACAGGGTCACCTGGGTGGCTCAGTCGGTTAATCATCTACCTTTGGCTCAGGTCATAATCCCAGGGTCCTGGGATCCAGCCTTGCTTTCAGCTCCTACTTTTTCCTCTCCCACCCCCATGCTTGTGCACTGGCATACATGCTCTCTCTCTCTCTCTCTACCATGCTCTCTCTCAAATAAATAAATAAAATCTTTAGAAAACAAACAAACAGATGAGGAAGGTTGTTCTGGGGAAAGGGGGAAGTAGAACAAAGAGGGAAGGTATGAAAGATGACAATTCTGGGAACCACAAATAATTTGGTATGACTAGGGCTTGGATTATAAGGTGAGGTTTAGGGAGACGTGAAACCAGGGGCCCGATCTTGGAGCAACTTAAATATCCTATGAAGGATTTGGGGCTTTTTTGTAACAGCAAGTAGAGGGTTCTTGAAGGGTTTTAAGGAGGGGTTTACGTGATCTCTCCCATAGGAATATAGAGATCAGGAGATGCAAGGAGACTAGTTTAGACCAGAGATGCTGCAGTCTGAATTAAGGCAGTAGCAGTGGAAAAAGAGACAGGGAGGCTGGCTCGTGTTAAGTAGTTACATCTGGTAGGATTTGGTGGCTGAGGATGTGGGAGTTGAGGAGGAGGAAGAGGGAAAAATCTGATGTAATCCCCAGGCTTCTGTCTTAGGCTGTAGAGTGCTGGTGGTGCCATTAACAGGGATAGGAAATATAAGAAGAGTGGTTTGGGAGAGGGAAGAGAACTTGGTTATTTTAGACATAATGAATTCAACAAACTGCTATGGGACATCCAGAAGCGTTTATTCATTTAGCAAGTAAACTGTGTCCTGGTGTGAAATTCAGAGGAGAGGCCTCTGTGCTAGAGGCGTCACCATGGGGGTGCTGTCAAGTAACAAGATGCAGGGGCATCTGGGTGGCTCAGACAGTTAAATGTCTGCCTTTGGCTCAGGTCATGGTCCCAGAGTCCTGGGATGGAGCCCCACATTGGGCTCTCTGCTCTGTGGGGAGTCTGTTTCTCCCTCTCCCTTTGTGCTCTCTCTCTCTCTCAAATAAATGAATAAAATCTTTTTTTTTCTTTTTTAAAGATTTTTATTTATTTATTTGACAGAGGGAGATCACAAGTAGGCAGAGAAGCAGGCAGAGAGAGAGAGGAGGAAGCAGGCTCCCTGCTGAGCAGAGAGCCCGATGCGGGGCTCGATCCCAGGACCCTGGGATCATGACCTGAGCCACCCAGGCGCCCCTAAATGAATAAAATCTTTTTAAAAAAAGATGCAATAGTTAGTACATTAAGTTTATTATAGAAATTAAATGTTGTTAGTATATTTTATTAGGTTATCTGAGTCCATTTCTTAGAAGGTAAAACCATTTAATTTTTTTTCTTTTTTAAAAAAGATTTTATTTGGGACGCCTGGGTGGCTCAGTTGGTTGGATGACTGCCTTCAGCTCAGGTCATGATCCCGGAGTTCCGGGATCGAGTCCCGCATCGGGCTCCCAGCTCCCTGGGGAGTCTGCTTCTCGCTCTGACCTTCTCGCTCATGCTCTCTCTCACTGTCTCTCTCTCAAATAAATAAATAAAATCTTAAAAAAAAAAAAGATTTTATTTATTTATTTGACATGGAGAGGCAGGGAGAGTGGGAGAGGGAGAAACAGGCCTCTTGCTGAGCAGGGAGTCCGATGCGATGTGTGGCTTGATCCCAGGACCCCGGGTTCATGACCTGAGCTGAAGGCAGTTGCTCAACGACTGAGCCACTTAGGCATCCCTATTTATTTAAAATTTTTTGAAAAGGAGGTGGGGATGGAGAGTAGGAGAGTCAGAGAATTTTAATCAGGCTCCACACCCAGTGCAGAGCCTGATGCAGGGCTCAATCTCACGACCCTGAGATCCTGACCAGACATGAAATCAAGAATCCTGTGCTTAACGACTAAGCCACCCAAGTACCACAGAAGGTGGAAACATTTTACAAAGACTTTCCCTAAGTGATACGTCTAGTTAATGCTAGTTACTGTGTCTCTGTCTCTTTTTTCTTTTCTTTTCTTTCCTTTTTTTTTTTTTTTTTTTTTTTTACTAGGCTCTGTTCATATCAATAGTTTGGTTATGATCCTTTGAAAAATGCTAAAGTGCTAAAGAAAGACTAAAGTATCCAGATTCCAACAAAGGACATCAGCTTCTATGGTCAATGATCTTTTTTTTTTTAAGATTTTATTTATTATTTATTTGACAGTGAGAGAGAGGGAGAGCACAGTTAGGGGGAGCAGCAGGCAGAGGGAGAGGGAGAAGCAGGCTCCCCGAAGAGCAAGGGGCCCCACTTGGGGCCCAATCCCAGGGTCCTGAGCAGACCTGAGCAGAAGGCAGATGCTTAATCGACTGAGCCACCCAGGTGCCCCGGGTTCTTCCTGTCTTGTATTGTCCGACAATATTACTTTTTAGTCTTCTTAGGATAATTCTATAATATAACTTAATCTTATACTTGAAGCAATATTTTATGTTATAAGCATTTAAGGTATGAAGGGAAAAGTCTAGTGTGAAACAGTAACAAGTGGTGATGTAAAGATAGTAGCAAGAGGAACCTCCCTTTGAGGTGAGAAAGTTGTTGATTCATGTCCATGGTCGTAGCTGCTAAGTAGTCCTGGGTAGCTTGGAGTTTAAATACAATGGGAAACTATCAAAGCACTAACATAGAGTTGTAAAGTATATTTATTTTATTCCTTTTGAGATAGATTATAACAAATTTCTTAACCCCATGCTGTGAATATTAATTTTTTCATGATTTATGTAGTTTGTTTATCGATGGACACTTTTACAACAGGATTTATGAACCTGGGTCCGAGAACAACACAGCAGTTGTGGCAGTAGAAACTCACACGATTCACAAAATTGAAGAAGGGATTGGTAAGTCTTTTTGTTATTCTGGTATCTTTAACCTTAGCTTCCTTGGTTGAGATTTCGTGCCTTTTGTGCCTTATATTTTCCCCCAACCCAGTACGCCCTACCAGGGCTGCAGCCATGAGTTTGATGATGGTGCATCTAGAGACACCACTGACTAGGCCCGTCAGTTGATTATTTAACATCAGTTTGCTAGGGTGCTGAAAAGAGTTTTCATCTACAAAAATTCCACAAAGAAATTAGAGCCTCAAGGTTGATCTGTCATGAGGGAAGTTGCTGATTAGGACGTACGAGGTGTTGATTGGAAGGCAGTCGGTGGAAAGAAATTGAAAAAAAAGTTTGAAACTAGACAAGCCAGAGTTTAAATCCTGCTTTCTCACTTCTTAGCTGTATGTCCTTGGGAAAGTCACTTCAACTTTCTGAGTTGCACCTACATACATCGGAAACAATTATTGCCTCCCAGGATTGTTGTAAGAACTAAGTAAGATTAAGCATGTAAAAGCACATAGGACAGTATCTTGGATGTAGGGTGAGCTTGGTAAGAGAGCTGTTATGTCAAACTTCTTCCAGAAGATTCCAAAACGAAACCAGCCAATGTGAACTGTTAGCTACTCAGAGGAACCAAGAGACTAGAGATTTTGAATTAAGTTTTTGGGAAAAAGCATTCAATAAATAACTGATATTTTTTTCCATTTTCAGATGCAAGCACTATAGAAGCAAATGAGGATATGGAAATTGCTTACCCCATAACTTGTGGGGAGAGCAAAGCCATTCTCCTCTGGAAGAAGTTTGTATGTCCAGGAATAAATGTGAAGTGTGTCAAGGTAATTGCCTTTTCTCCTTACTGGGGTCTGTTTGGGGGCTCCTTGTTTTCAAAGAGTATACTTTCAGTGCCTCTTCTCTCTTGTCTGCTATATCAACGTTTTCAGTTTTGTGGCTATAGTCCCTATGATGTCACAGAAAAAAAAGGGGGGGCTTTGGAGTGAAATTGGCCTGGATTCAAATTCCACGCAGAACACAAGTTCTGTGAGAGCTGAGAACTTGGATTGTTCGCCAGTGTATCCCCAACACCTAGAATGATGCTTGGCATCTTTATCTATAAATGTTTGTTAAATGAATGAATGGAGTCCCATCTCTATGACTGGGTGACCTTGAACAAGTTAATATTTCAGAGTTAAAATGTGAATAATGTGTTAAAATATGAATAATCGTATGTTAAAATATGGATAATCACACTGTACGGTTGCTAGCAGATAAAATGAGATAATATATGTAAAAGGCCTTATAGAAGTGTGCATTAGAGTTTATTGAAAATTATTACTGATAAAACTAAATTCTCATGAGAGCACAAAGTGGAAATAATTGCTTATTCTGTGTCCTTTGGTAGCCACAGCAGTACCCATGGATGGCAGTCACCATCGGTGGCATCATCCTAGAATCATTAAGGATTACCGAGTTTTGAGGCTCTGCAGTGATAGTGGTTTCTGTGGTACTTATTCTTTCCACCACATCCTGAATCTTGTCATTAGGGCTTGGTAGGTTGCTTCTGTTTATTTAAATAGCCTTTGCAACATTGGACCCAAGTGCCTGATTTAGGGCATGAATGGATTCTAGATGCTAATCAGTATATTAATCTCTGATCCTCCTCCTGTCTTCTGTAGCTCTGTACCAGGACAGGGCACTGTGCCCAGAGAAGGATCATCTTCTCTGGCACAACAGGGCAGGAGGCTGGGAGATACAAGGCTATGACTTAAGATGCCATCTGGGTATTTTTCATATGTAACAAATAGAGATACCTTTCTCTTTCTCTTGACCTGCCTAAGTTGACCTTGGGTTAATTGGGACTTTTCTTTTTACTTTAGTTCAATGATCAGTTGATCAGCCCCAAGCATTTTGTACATCTGGCTGGCAAGTCCACCCTAAAAGACTGGAAGAGAGCCATTCGTCTGGGTGGAATCATGCTCAGGTGAGCTTTAATAACAAGCACGTACCGGGTGCCTGGTTGGCTCAGCTGGAAGAGCTTGCAACTCTTGATCTCAGAGCCCCACATTGAGTGTAGAGATTACAAAGAAAATAAAAAATAAAGTAAAAAACAAAAAAGTGCAAACCTGTTGTTTTATTTTATTTTGTTTTAAAGATTTATTAAGTTATTTCAGAGAGAAAGAGTGCAGAGTGGGGGACGGAAGGAGAGTCTTTTTTTTTTTTTTTTTTTTAAGATTTACTTGTTTATTTTAGAGAGAGAGAGAGAGAGCATGAGCAGGAGGGGCAGAGGCAGAGGGAAAGAGAATCTCAAGCTGACTCTGCTGAGTACAGAGACTGTTGCAGGGCTCGGTCTCATGACCCTGAGATCATGACCTGAGCTGAAATCAAGCTGAAACCAAGAGTTGAGTGCTTAACCTACCCAGGTGCCCCTCAGCACATACCTTTCAGCTGACTTTGGGACACTAAATCATGGTAGAATACAGATAATTTAGGATTTTCTATTTAATTCAAAATTTTTATTTCCTCTGAAGAATTGGCTTGTGCAATCCAGGTATTAACCTTCATCAGCCAGTTCTTAAAATCCCTGTGAGAAAAGGAAGATTGACTTGAATTCACTCTTCCCAGCATTTAGGGCAAATTTTTTCTGATGTCAGGATGTTTGGATCCTTTCTGGGCCGAGAAGCTCGGGGGTAGATGACAATCCTACTTGAGATCACCAAGTACAGGCAGGGCTAAGCCTGGTGCTGAGGAAGCGTGCCGACCGTGGAGAAGTGTAGGCTGGTTGACAAGTTCTGTGATAATCTGGTAAGACAGAGGCGCTGTTGATAAGTCACCATCATGCTCAGTAAATGCAGTCCTTTCCATCAATATACCACAGAAATAAACTTCAGAATGTGTAATATCCTCACCCCCATCTTTATGCAGTAAGCTTACTTTTATAATTTTCCTCCCTCTGGAAAGGGAGGAACATTAACATTAACGTTAATTAGTGTTCCTTGAACACTCGCCTATTGATGGATTTTTAAAATGTGGTCAGGATTGGAAAGTTCCTTGCAGAACATGTATCAACACCCTTAAGAACATTTTACCCATTGTCTTTAATTCTTTTTAAGGAATCTGTCCTAAGAAAAATCTATAGTGCTTGTAGAGATTCAGGCATAAAGACATTTATTGCAACATTGTTGAAAATTATAGTCTGCTTTAGGGGCACCTACCTGGGTGGCTGAGTCAGTTAAGGATCTGCGTTCAGTTCAGGTCCTGATCCCAGGGTATCAGACTCCCTGCTCTTTGAGGAGCCTGCTTTTCCCTCTCCCTCTGCCCCTCCTCCCATTTGTACTTGCTTTCTCTCTCAAATAAATAAATAAAATCTTAAAAAAAAAAGAAAGTAATAGTCTGCTTCAATATACAGTCAAGGTATATCTATAGGAAATTTATGGCTCATCTAAACATATATGAGTATATACTATGAAATATTATGAAATTATTAAAATATTTCTAAAGAATTTTTATAGGAAAAATGCTTATGATGTAATAACAGAAAGAAAACAAAATATAAAATCGTGGGTGCCTGGCTGGCTCACTCGGTATAGCATGTGACTCTTGATCTTGGGATAGTGAGTTCAACCCCCATGACGGTTATAGAACTTACTTAAAAAAAATACATGTATAGATGGATACAAATATGTAGAGATATATAGATATGTAGATATGTAGGGGTACCTGGATGGCTCAGCATCGGTTAAGCATCTGGCTCTTGATTTCAGCTTAGGTCTTGATTTCAGGGTTGTGAGTTCAGGCCCCTCACTGGGCCCCATGCTGGGTTGGGAGCCTACTAAAATATATATATATATGTATATCAAACTGTGATTTTAGTTATGTAAAAAACAGACATACTTGTATACACATAAAATTTAATGGAAGAAAATATGCCAAAATGTTAATGTATCTTTGTGTTGTTGGATTTTTTTTTAAAGAGCAGTGGTTTTCTTTATAGTTTTATGTATTTTCCACTGAGAATGTTAATTTTTTCTTCACACATTATTTTATTTTATTTATTAAGATTTTATTTATTTATTTATTTGACAAAGCGAGACACAGCAAGAGAGGGAACACAAGCAGGGGGAGGGGGAGAGGGAGAAGCAGGCTTCCCGCTGAGCAGGGAGCCCGATGTGGGGCTTGATCCCAGGATCCTGGGATCATGACCTGACCTGAAGGCAGACACTTAATGACTGAGCCACCCAAGCACCCCTTCACATATTATTTTAATATAGAGACACATTTTAAAAAAAGAAATTATTCTAGATGATTTGTATGCAGAAATCAGTACTTAGTTAAAATTGGGAAGGAATACTTATAACTTTCATTATTGTTGTTCTTGGCTTGTTCTTTTTGCCCAGAAAAACAAGTACATGCCAACTTTCCTCAAATGTAAGAAGGAATCAGAATGCCTAAAAGATCTTTAGTGAAAGCCGAGTAACGTTATAACATAGAGTTTACTATAATTAAAATACCCCATGGCTTTGCTCATGGCCTATAATAACAGTGTCTTGTGAATTCAGTTATAAGGGCATTTTATAGTGGGGGTTTAGTATAATCAACTTTGCACTGTATTTATAGGAGAGTTGTTAGCCATTTTTTTTTTTTTTTTTTTTTTTTTTTTTTTTTAAGGAAAGAAATGTGCTGAAGTTTTGTCTCCAAAAGTGGCAACAGATCTTGCTGGTCTAAGAATACTAATACATCAGAATCTCATCATAAAATTCTCAGTTATGCTGGGATATATGAATTAGTCTTTTCTGCTTTTGGGTTTGGTTTCAATGAGATTCTATGGCGATACTCAGATGTTGTCAGAAGTGTGTCCCTAGCTAAAGCTTGGTGATAATGGGAAGTGAAACAATACTCATAATGAGCAGACTAGGGAGGGAAGAGGAGTACTTGTAAATATGGGCAGGACCAATGAAAATTTTATAATCCCAAGTAGAATTTTTGCAACCTAATGACTTTTAATCCTACTAGGTTTCACTAATCTATGGAATAGATGCAACAACGTTGTTTCTATTTGTCTCTGAGGCCTAGAGTGCAGGCTGAACTGGTACTTCTTATCTCTCTTTACACAGGAAAATGATGGACTCCGGACAGATTGATTTTTACCAACATGACAAAGTTTGCTCCAATACCTGCAGAAGCACCAAGTTTGATCTTCTGATCAGCAGTGCAAGAGCTCCAGTGCCCGGACAGCAGACAAGTGTGGTGCAGACACCCACTTCGGCTGATGGTAGGGGGTAGGAAACCACCTGAAAACCCAGTGTTTTTTAGTAACACTTTTCCCCTTACTTCTCTCTTGTGTTTCTTAATTTTAATTCTCATGAGCACTGATGTCCTTGTAAAGTGTGCTGATCTTGGGTGTGATTCCATACTTTAGAAACAGATCTCTTGGTTTTCTCCCAGATGATTCCTGTTGGCCATACCTACTTCCTTGTTTCTTTCTAACTAAATGGTAAACATTAGAAAGATGGTTCAGGGGCACTTGGGTGGCTCACTCAGTTAAGAGTCCCACTCTTGATTTCGGCTCAGGTCACCATCTCAGGGTTGTGAAATCAAGCCCCCCGTCAGGCCCTGTGCTGGGTGTGGAGCCTGCTTAAGATTCTCTCTCGACAGCCCCCCCCCATGCATGCTCTCTCTAAAGAAAGATGATTCAGTGGTTATTATGTTTATTCAGTGGTCTCACTTCGGTACCACTTGGCATATCTTTGAAATTAGATTGTTTTGAAAATCCTTTGCTCTACTGGTGGTCAGGAAGGAAGGTAGAATGGTGAAGGGTCTTCAACTGTTGAGTTGAGATGTATCAAAGATAATGTATGGTTGGCTGGACTGGACTCTGGAGAGTCTGCTGCTGTACAGATCAGAGAGCTCTGCCTGGAAGGGATCCACAAAAAAGGCTTCCTCACAAATGAGGCAAGATGGGCATATGCTTAACTTCAGTATTGTTTACCTTGGGAATAGAGCTTGTTGCTCTTCTCTAGGAAAGATAGAGCCATGTGAAAGATGATTGTTAAGGATTCAGTTAGTCCAGGGGAGCCTGACTGGCTCAGTTGGAACAGTGTGTGACTCTTCATCTTGAGGTCATGAGTTCAAGCCCCACACTGGGTATAGAGATTACATATATACATGCATACATACATAAACTTAAAAAAAAAAAAATTCAGTTAGTCCAGTTAAGATTCTTGTCTCAACTACTTCCACAAGACTTAAAAATATGCCTGATAGAGTTGTAAGGACACTAACGGATTTAAGGGAAGTACCATGTTTTAATAATGACCGCTAAAGGCTTCTCTTGGTCAGCCCTAATAATCTGTGAGTAACCACTGGGTGAGAGGAAGCCAAATCTCTTAGAACCTATGTTCCCTTCAGGAAAGTATAAAATATCTAGCAGTTTGAATTTTTGGTCCTGGGTGTCTTTCACTTGAAAAGTAAAAAATGCTATGAAATTATTGACTTACTTTTTGTTGGCCAAAACTCCACTAGTTGATTATCCATATCAATATTACTTTTTTGCTTGATTATTAATATCCTCCAGCATGTGGAGTCCATTCTTGTCTATATATCTGTCTGGATCAGTTTGATTTCTCTCCATTCTCTTTGTTTAAAATCTTTTTTTTTTTTTTGAGATTTTATTTATTTATTTGACAGACAGAGATCACAAGCAGGCAGAGAGGCAGGCAGAGAGAGAGGAGGAAGCAGGCTCCCTGCTGAGCAGAGAGCCAGACGCAGGGCTCGATCCCAGGACCCTGGGATCATGACTTGAGCCGAAGGCAAAGGCTTTAACCCACTGAGCCACCCATGTGCCCCTAAAATCTTTTTTTTTTTTTTTTTAAGATTTTATTTATTTGACAGAGAGCACGGCAGGGGGAGTGGCAGGCAGAGGGAGAAGCAGGCTTTCCGCTGAGCAGGGAGCGGGATGTGAGACTTGATCCCTGGACCCTGGGATTATGACCTGAGCGGAAGGCAGACGCTTATCCAACTGAGCCACCCAGGTGCCCCTGTTTAAAATCTTAATATATGAGGGGTTCCTGGCTGTCTTAGAAAAGCATGTGACTCCTGATCTCGGGGTCGTGAGTTCAAGCCGCATGTTGGGTGGAGAGATTACTTAAAAAAATAATAATAATAAAATAAAATCTTGGGGCGCCTGGCTGGCTCAGTGGGTTAAGCCGCTGCCTTCGGCTCAGGTCATGATCTCAGGGTCCTGGGATCGAGCCCCGCATCGGGCTCTCTTCTCAGCGGGGAGCCTGCTACCTCTCCTCTCTCTCTGCCTGCTTGTGATCTCTCTCTGTCAAATAAATAAATAAAATCTTTAAAAAAAAATAAATAAAATCTTAATATACAATGTTAATAGCACAAGTTCTTTTCCTCTGTGAATCTGCTATTCATGGATCTCTTACCTGATTTTTTTGGTCTAATTTCTCTTGTTTTCTCATACATAGCCTGATAATTAAGCTATAACAACTTCTGATATTCTAGATGGTTAATGTTCTTGGCTAAGCACCATATTTTTCTCTTAAATTATTTTAGATCCTCCACATCCTTGCTAAGTCTGGGGCAGACAGTCCGGCAATCATGCTCACCTTCAATCTTTTTAAAAAACGTACCTGCTTAGGAAGCAGATTGCTCTTTTGTGATTTTATAAGTTATCTTTCCCTTTCTATTCAGAGTAAGAAGAAAGCTTTTTCTTTTCAAAGACAGGTTTTCTTTAGAAAATCCAATATTCATCCTGGTTTACCAAGGATTCTAGTTTTTACTATATGGACCTGCAGGCAGAAAGCCAGAATATTAAAATAACAGTGTCTCTTTGGCTGTATGAGATAAAGGATAGCTATGACTTTTTCATGAAATTCACTGGCTTTACCTCTAATGGACTGCTTTTAGGTAGCATCACACAGATTGCCATCTCAGAAGAGAGTATGGAAGAGGCAGGGCTGGAATGGAATTCCGCTCTCACTGCTGCTGTCACCATGGCTACAGAGGAGGGTGTGAAGAAGGACTCAGAGGAAATTTCAGGTACTTTTCTGTGAGGTTCAGATACCTTGCAGGGTCTTGTGACCCTTCTCACCATTATGATCATGGACACAGGAGGTCTCTTAATTACTTTGGTGGTTTTTCTCATGCACATTAATAATTGTAGCTGTAGACATTTTATTTTAATCCATTGCAACAACAGCCATGCACAGTCACATTTTGCATAGGAAGAAATTGAGATTCAAAAAGATTCAGCAGCTTGCCTCAGACCAGCCGCACAGCCAGCAGTGTCAGAGCCGAATTCAGCTGTTTGACTCTGCAGTCAGTGCTTTTCATCCTGTCAAACTGCCTCTAACTTTGGAACGTTTCTTAGATAAACCAAGCTGCAAGATGTTAGAAGGAAAAATTAGGTAGCAGGTGGTGTAGAGGATGGTGACTAATGATGATTCACTTAGAGGGGACCAGGAGGGGTTTCACATCATCCTCCATTCATTAATTCATTTGAAAAATATTTATTGCTGCCTATTTTTAGTTGGCACCGTTGCCAACATAGGTGAAAAGACAAAGCCTCTGCCCTCAGAGAGCTTATCGTCCCACCGACTCAGCTGTTTTATTTTATTTTTTAAGTATAGGACTAGAGGGAGTACAGTTGCCCTTTGAACAAGGTGGCAGTTTGGGGCACCAGCCTCCTATGCAGGGGAAAATCCCCTGCCCTCCCCCAACTTAACTATAAACCTTACCAATAACATAGTCGATAACATATTTTGTATGTTATATGTATTACGTACTCTATTCTTACAATAAAGTAAATAAAGTGTTAAGAAAATCATAAGAAAAGAGTTGTTTAATTTAAAAATGATGAGTACATGAGTACATTTTTTTAATTTAAAAATGATGAGTGCAGTACATCACTGCACTGTATTTATTGAAAAAAATCTGTGTGTAAGTGTACCCTCACAGTTCACACTGTATTGTACAAGGCTTGCCTGTATATCTTTAATATCTTTATTATTTAACTTTTAAGACACTGAATACTATTTAATTTTAAATTAAATTATGTAAATAAATAATATTTAATATTTATTTATTATCTTTATTGGAGGACGATAACCTGCTCCCTACAGCCCAAGCCATGACAAATTAGGGCAATTATCTCAAGTCCCTATGTTGCTGAAGATGCCAAATAATTGGTTTGCAACTTAGGGGGGCAGATAGTATTCCAAAAACTTCTTCCTTTTTCCCAGAAATGGCCCAACAAGAAATCATTTCAAATTGAAATAATTTCGAGTTTAATTTGTAGAGATGTACCTAAGTATACGTAGCATCCCTTGTTTATCTTCTTGTCTTATCCCTCTTGTGTCAGAGGACACTTTGATGTTCTGGAAAGGAATAGCTGATGTAGGGCTGATGGAAGAGGTTGTCTGCAATATACAGAAGGAAATAGAGGAGCTACTCAGGGGAGTTCAGCAGCGGCTCATTCAAGCTCCCTTCCAGGTAACAGGTAAGTGCACTAATTCTAACAACAGTGGTCAGTTTATTGAACACTAACAACTGTAGGCAGATCCTGTTAGTCTCATGAAAACACTGGGGTATAAGTATTATTATCCCCATTTTACAGATTAGGAAACCAAGACTCATAAAAGTTAAGTTACTTGTCCATACTTGATAATAAGTTTTTGAACTCGGTTCTGGTCATGCTCTTCACAGGTAATTTTTGCCTTTATAAATGGTGCCAGAAAGAAGGCTCGCTCTCTATTACATATAGATAGATAGAGTCTGAAAATTGGAGAAAGCGACCTGGTTTTAGACGAGTCTCATATCTATCAGTTTAGGGTTTCCAGAACAATTGTGTACACTTACAGCTCTTTCCGAATACCCATAGGGTACTTGCTGCTGTGCATAATGTAAAAGGATGCTCTAGTCATTTGATACAAAGGGGTTGTGATGACAGGCATCTGGCTGGCTTAGTCGTAGAGCACGTTACTCTTAATCTTGGGGTCATGAGTTTGAGCTCCACATTGGGGGTAGAGTTTACTTAAAAAAAGAGTCATAATATGGGGCGCCTGGGTGTCTCAGTCGGTTAAAGCCTCTGCCTTCAGCTCAGGTCACCATCTCAGGGTCCTGAGATCAAGCCCCACATCGGGCTCTCTGCTCAGCGGGGAGCCTGCTTCTTCCTCTCTCTCTGCCTGCCTCTCTGCCTACTTGTGATCTCTGTCTGTCAGATAAATAAATAAATCTTTTTTAAAAGAAAAAGAATCATAATAATATCTCGTAAGCTTGTGTGTCAATGAGTTCCTAGATTTGTTACTTGTGTCTTATTACCTCTCTGTAATTCATACATTATATAAATACACTTAAACTTTACAGTAGAATCTTTTTTTCATGTTCTTGGAGGGGAAAAAAGGCAAGTAATTTAGAAAGCAGGGATGACTCTTTTAGATAGGGTGATCAAGGAAGGCCTCCCTAAGGCGGTGGCTTTAAGCAGAGACCTGAATTGAAGAGGCTAGCCATGTGATGATCTGGGAGAAGGAACATTTCAGGTAGAAGGAACAAAGACCTTGAAGTTGCAATGGGCCTCATAGATTCAAAGAATTATAGAAGCTCTGAGGCAGCCACAGTGGAGGAGGATATAGGAGAGTGATAGGTGATAAGGTTGGAGAGGAATAGAGAGGACAGTTTAGTTTTTTTTTTTTAAGATTTTATTTATTGGGGTGCCTGGGTGGCTTAGTGGGTTAAAGCCTCTGCCTTCGGCTCAGGTCATGGTCTCAGGGTCCTGGGATCGAGCCCTACATCGGGCTCTCTGCTCAGCAGGGGGCCTGTTTCCCCCCTCTCTCTGCCTGCCTCTCTGCCTACTTATGATCTCTGTCTGTCAAATAAATAAGTAAAATCTTTTAAAAAATTAAAAGAAAAAAAAAGATTTTATTTATTTACCTGAGAGAGAGTGAGAGAGAGAAAGCATGAGCAGTGGGGAGAGGGAGAATGAGGCTCCCTGCTGAGCTAGGAGCCTGATGTGGGGCTCGATCCCAGGACCCTGGGACCATGCCCTGAGCCAAAGGCAGACACTTAACTGAGCCACCCAGGTGCCCTGAGAGGACATTTTAAATAAGCTTTGGTTAGAACTTTGGTTTTATTTTAAGGTGATGGTAAGCCATCATAGTTATTTTGAGCAGGGGAGTGAAAAGGATTTATTTACATTTTTATATTTTTATGTAGTTGTATATTTTTTATTTTATTTCATTTATTTTAAAGATTTTATTTATTTATTTGACAGAGAGACATCGAGAGAGGGAATACAAGCAGGGGGCTTGGGAGAGGGAGAAGCAGGTTTCCCGCTGAGCAGGGAGCCTGATGCAGTGCTCCATCCCAGGACCCTTGGATCATGAACTGAGCTGAAGGAAGACGCTTAACGACTGAGCCACCCAGGCACCCCTATTTTTTATATTTTTAAAAGATCACTTCAGTTGCATGTGGAGAATAGACTGTATGGGGCAAGAAATCAGTTGGGAGGGGTGTGTGCTAGCTCTGGTGATGGAAAGTGCAGCTCTTTTTTTTTTTTTTTTTTTTTTTTTTTTTTAAGATTTTATTTGTTTATTTGACAGAGAGAGATCACAAGTAGGTAGAGAGGTGGGGCGGGGGGTGGGAGTGGGAGCAGGCTCCCCGCCGAGCAGAGAGCCCTGATGCGGGACTCAATCCCAGGACCCAGAGATCACGGTCTGAGCCGAAGGCAGAGGCTCAACCCACTGAGCCACCCAGGCACCCGGAGAGTGCAGTTCTTGATCTTAGGGTTGTGAGTTCAAGCCCGACATTGGGCATGGAGCCTACTCAAAAGAGAGAAGGAAAAAGGAATCAGTTGGGAGACTCCTAAAGGAATTACTCCAGGCAAGAGATGATGGTGGCATGGACTAGAGTGGATAGTGGTAGACCTGGGAAGAAGTGATCTTATCGGGGATATATTTTGAGTGTGGAGCTGACAAGTTTTGCTGATGGACTGGATGTAGGATAAAAGAGAAAGACAGAAATCCAGGATGACTCATACATTTTTTTACCTGAGCCATGAATGGTAACACCATTTCCTAAGATGAAGATCACTGGGAGAGTTGTAGTTAGTATAGTTAGTACTAGTTAGTACTAGTTAGTACTAATTAGTTAGTATACTTGTTGTTGTTGTTGTTTTTAAATAGACCCCATAGGGGCGCCTGGGTGGCTCAGTGGGTTTAGCCTCTGCCTTCAGCTCAGGTCATGATCCCGAGGTCCTGGGATCGAGCCCCACGTCGGGCTCTCTGCTCAGCAGGGAGCCTGCTTCCCCCTCTCTCTCTGCCTGCCCCTCTACCTACTTGTGATCTCCATCTGTCAAATAAATAAAATCTTAAAAAAATAAAAAAATAAATAAATAGACCCCATAGCCAGTATAGGGCTTGAACTCAGAACCCTGAGATCAAGAGTCACATACTCTTGAGACTGAGACAACCAGGCACCCCTCAAAGTTAGTTTTGACTTGGGGCACCTGGTTGGCTCAGTGGGTGGAATATGTGACTGGTTATCTCAGGGTTGTGAGTGCAAGCCCCATGTTAGGCATAGAGCTTACTTTTAAAAAAAAAAAAGAAAAAAAAGTAGTTTTGACTCGCTAAATGATTATGAGGCCTCCAAATGGAGATGTCACTCAGCTAGATGGAGTATGAAATCTGGCATGCAGGAAAGAGGTCAGGGCTGGAAATCTGCATGTGGGAGTTCTCAGCATGTACATGTTATTTAAAAGCATGGAACTGGATGAGATGATTGTGGAAGAGAGCTGTAGGTGGAGAAGTGGTCTGAGTTAAGGAAGTAATGACCGCAACTACTGACAATGCTTTCAAGAAGTTTTGTTTAAAGAGGAACAGAGATAACACTATGAATAACATTGGATGCCAGTTCCCATGTTTGACACTTAAAATATGCTGTTTCTTTAAAAAAAAAAAAACATGGGACGCCTGGGTGGCTCAGTTGGTTAAGCAGCTGCCTTCGGCTCAGGTCATGATCCCAGCGTCCTGGGATCGAGTCCCACATCGGGCTCCTTGCTCATCAGGGAGCCTGCTTCTCCCTCTGCCTCTGCCTGCCATTCTGTCTGCCTGTGCTTGCTCTCTCTCCCTCTCTCTCTCTCTCTAACAAATAAATAAATAAAATCTTAAAAAAAAAAATACTCGATTTATTTATTTGAGAGAGAAAGAGAGCAAGCAGGGGGAGCAGTAGAGGGAAAGGGACAATCCGACTTCATGCCAAGGGCAGAGCCTGATGTGGAGCTCCACCTCACAACCTGAGCCAAAATCAAGAGTTGGACACTTAACCAACTGAGCCACTCAGGTGCCCCTAAAATACGATATTTCTAATCTTCATGTCTGTCTTGCCAGGTAGGTATTATTAGGCCCTTTTGTCTCAGATGAGAAAACTGAGGAGTGAAATGACTTATCTAAGTTCATACAGATAGGAGGAAACCATAAAACTGAGATTCAAGGGGCGCCTGGGTGGCTCAGTGGGTTAAAGCCTCTGCCTTCGGCTCAGGTCGTGATTCCAGGGTCCTGGGATCAAGCCCCACATCGGGCTCTTTGCTCAGCGGGGAGCCTGCTTCCTCCTCTCTCTCTGCCTGCCTCTCTGCCTACTTGTAATCTCTGTCTGTCAAATAAATAAATTAAAAAATCTAAAAAAAAAAAAAAAAAAAACCTGAGAGTCAAACTTAGCTCTATCCAGAGTGACCATGTTTTCTAAACCACAAGTCAGAACTTATAACCAGATGCAAGATTTTAAAAAATTTTATATTTATTTATATGGAAAGATGTGTAAGTTATAACAAAGTTAATTATACATGTGATAAATCTTTGCCAAAAATTTTTAAAATGCAATTAGAATAGTACCATCATTTCTGGGTTGTTTCATATTTATAAGCAGTACAACAGAGAGCTGGGGAAACACTTCTTTTTTAACTTGACAGGCATGTCTTTGTTTTAAATAGATGCTGCTGTTCTCAACAATGTAGCACATACATTTGGCCTAATGGACACGGTGAAGAAGGTATTGGACAACAGAAGGAACCAAGTAGAGCAGGGAGAAGAGCAGTTTCTCTATACTCTGACAGGTGTGTATGACTTGTTTCCTCTTAGATGATATTATACTAATATCCTTGAGTCTTGCCATTTCTTTGTGGACTTCTTTTGGGACTGGCTTCCTTCCTTCCATCCTATTTTCCTTCCTTCCTTCCTCATCATGGTCCTCCTTTCATATCTTGGAGGATTAAGATGTCTGCTCAGTTGCTCCATTTATCCAGTAATATCAGTGACAGAAGAAACAAATTGGCCTTTGTTACATTATCTATATTGCATCTTTTGATAACTATAAATTTATCACCTTCTCTGTTATTTGTGGTATTCAGAAATTATAAGCACATGAATAATTTAACTCTTTTTATCAAGTACTTAATTTATGCTGTCTCTGGAATGACCTGGGTGGCTCAGTCATTAAGCGTCTGCCTTCCGCTCAGGTCATGATCCCAGGGTCCTGGGATCCAGTTCTGCATCAGGCTCCCCGCTGGCTTCTTCCTCTCCCTCTGCTGTTCCCCCTGCTTGTGTTCTCTTTCTCTCTTACTGACAAATAAATAAATAATCTTTAAAAAATTTTTTAAATTTTTAAATTTTAATCTTTAAAAAAACAAATTTGCACTGTGTCCAAACTAGGTTGTGGAAATACAATGTTGACTAAGACAGCTTCATTCTCTTCATGGTGTTTAAGGAACTCAAGGGAAAGCAGACATAGAAATAAGTGCAAAAAAAGCAGACATAGAAATTTGTAACTGAGGCATATAATGGGTATGGGGGAAGAACAAAAGGAGTTGTCACTTATACCCAGAGAGAATCAAGAAAAGGTTTTGGGTAAGGTGGGTGAGAGATACAAAACAAGTCAGAGGTATGGACTATTTCACTTTTGAATGATGCAGAAAATATTATAGTTAGTCCTTAAGCCAAGAGGCAAGATTATTTGGTAAGAGAAGAACAATTTATGTTTTTGTTTGTTTGTTTGTTTGTTTGTATGTTTTTTAAGATTTTATTTATTTATCCACGAGAGAGAGAGAGAGAGCAGGGGGTTGGGGCAGAGGGAGAAGCAGGCTCCCTGTTGAGCAAGGAGCCTGACATGGGGCTGGATCCCAGGACCCTGGGATCAGGACCTGAGCTGAAAGCAGACACTCAACCAACTGAGCCACCCAGGTGCCCCAATTTATGTTGTCTTAAACTTAACCAGTATATATTTTAAACTCAGTTTACTGAGTACTATGAGACCCTTTTCATTGATCCTCCTAAGAATGTTAGAGGCTATTATCCCTGTTTTATAGATGACCTAGGATAGGCACAAAGAGGATAAATATTTGCCTTGGGGCCACATCAGTACTTGGCAGTGAAGCTTGGAATGGAACTTGGCTTTCTTATTCCTAATCCAATGCTTTCACCTTGAAACTTCAAACCATTAAAAAAAATGGTTTTTGTTAGGAATGTGGGCTTCTGGCTTTTTGTCCATATACTTTTTAAGATAGGTTAATCATAGTACACATAAAGTTTTGTTTTCTGCTTTTTCCACTGTGACATAATAATATTTTTCCAAGTGGCTACACAGTACTTTACCTAGACATTCTTCTAAGGATGACATTTAAATTTTCAGGTTTTTCTTTAGTAGCTTATTTTGTTGCAATGAACTTGTATGAATATAACTTTTTCTTTTTATGTGCTTTTAAACTACTTCCCAGAACTAAGCTTCAAGTTAAATGGTATTGAAAATTGTTTTATGGATATTTATGACTTATTGTCAAATTTCCAAGAAGATTATGTCACCATTTTGAACATACCAACATTGGATGTTGTGAAGTATAATAGTCTCTGATTTAACTTTTAAAAAAATTATAGATGTAATTGTTAACTTCTTCAAAGATTTTATTTATTTATGAGAGAGAGAGTGTACAGCATGAAGGCATGAGCAGGGGGGTGGAGGCAAAAGGTGAAACAGATTCCCAGCTGAGCAGGGAGCCTGATATGGGACTCGATCCCAGAACACTGGGATCATCACCTGAGCCAAAGGCAGATGCTTAACTGAATGAGCCACCCAGGTGCCCCATGTAATTGTTATCTTCTTGAGGTTTACATTTCTTTGACTACTACTGAAAATGGGGGAAAAAATGCAGTATTTTGTAACATATGAGGCAGTATTTAAAAATTTTGAGTGAAAAAAAATTTTTTTTAATGTGATCTTGATTCCTGCCTACTCCTTTGATTCTCAGCAAGGAATTGATTTGCTCTTGGTGTTCCATAGGAGCAAAGTGCTCTCCAGATGTAACTGATTATTTATTGAATGTTTCTCAGATACTAAGAAGTAGAAGTTCTGGTGTAGAACCAGACTCACCAGTGGTCACCAGGGTTGGATTATACATTGGGAGAGGGATAGTGATAGGCATATTGTGATGGAAAAGCCAGAAAGTTGGCCATCAGAAGACTTTTGTCTTGGCCCAAACTCTGAGACTTTAAGTAAGTCACTTTACCTCTCTGGGTCCCAGTTAAAAAAAATCCATGTGTTAGTACTCTAAGACCTCTTTTAGTGTTTATAATTCTTAGGGACTTCCTCTGTAATTTTCTGTAGACTTCTCTGGGTGCTAGTAGTAGACGAAGGCCATTTGGTAGACTAAGGTCACCAGCAAGGTGATCTTGCCTTGAAGGACAGTTTGGGAATCACTGTTTTTTTGGAGCAGCCATTGTAGCTCCTCTGTAGGTCCATGTTAGTTCCAAAAGGATTGTGCAAATATTCCTTATTATCATCTGGAGATCCAGGCAGGGCATCTATAAGCCATGAGATCAACAGCAGGCTTCTTTGGTTTGCATTTTGGTGACAGGTGACAAAATGCCACAGGAGCTTCTAGGGCTGGGATGTAGTAGGGTCACAGCCTGAAAATGATTCTGAATCGTTGCCCTGCCTATAATCACACAATGAAATGTAGTTGCTGGAGGGATTTTAAAAATCATCCAGTTTGGTTTCTTCTTTTGAAAACAATGAAGCCATATAGTGGCAAAGCCAGGACAAGACCTCAGGTTTCCTGACTCCGTTCACTGTTCCCAAGAATATACTTCTCTCCCCACAAAGTCTGTGTTTTCTTTCCAGAGTTGGAACGCCAGCTGGAAGAGCAGAAGAAGCAAGCTCAGGATCACAGGCTGAAATCCCAGACGGTTCAAAATGTGGTACTGATGCCTGTGAGCACTCCTAAGCCTCCAAAAAGGCCCCGGCTCCAGCGGCCAGCTTCCACCACAGTCCTGAGCCCTTCTCCTCCGGTCCAGCAGCCTCAGTTCACAGTCATCTCCCCCATCACCATCACCCCAGTGGGCCAGTCATTTTCCATGGGCAATATTCCAGTGGCCACCCTCAGCCAGGGCTCCAGTCCTGTGACTGTTCACACACTGCCTTCTGGCCCTCAGCTCTTCCGCTATGCCACAGTGGTCTCCTCTGCCAAGAGCAGCTCCCCAGACACAGTGACCATCCACCCCTCGTCTAGCTTGGCACTGCTAAGCTCCACCGCCATGCAGGATGGGAGTACCCTGGGCAACATGACCACCATGGTGAGCCCCGTGGAGCTGGTGGCCATGGAATCCGGCCTCACCTCAGCAATCCAGGCTGTTGAAAGCACCTCGGAGGATGGGCAGACCATCATTGAGATTGACCCAGCCCCAGACCCAGAGGCTGAGGATACTGAGGGCAAAGCAGTCATTTTGGAGACAGAGCTGAGGACTGAGGAGAAAGTTGTGGCTGAGATGGAAGACCACCAGCATCAAGTCCACAATGTGGAGATTGTGGTCTTAGAGGATTAACTGGGGATCTCGGGGCCAGGAGATACGTTTTGGTTTGGAATTTTAATTATTTGTTTATTTTTATCATTGTCCCACTCATTTCCACATAGGATCCTTTTTTTTAAACAAAATCTCTTTGATGTAACTGAAAATGTTGGGTACCTCCCACCCCCTTATTGAAAAATGGACAAAAACAAGCTGTCCTTCCAGAAGTTGAGAGTAGGTCACTCAGTGTCCTAATCCTTTTACACCAAGAAAGTTATTTCTTTTAGGGGAGGCATCAGGATAATCAGAAACCCTGTCCAGAAAGCCCTTTCCAGGCTAGTCTGTCTGTGTACGCATGTGGTTTTAGTTTTGTAAAGATGCATTGACCAAACTCTGGAATGCAGATCTGACACTGGAAGGCAGCCCACCCACACATGGAAGTGGAAGGATACTTTTTTTGTGTCCTGGAAAGGACCCTCAGAGGCTGCTGCAAAACTGAAATGAAAGAAAGTTGAACTGTACTTGGAGGGGAAGGTGGCATACCAGCAGCAGCTTAAAAAGGGAAGTGCTTTGGCCAGGATGGGGCAAGGAAATTATCTTAGCTCCAGAAGTGCAACTGATGCCTCTTGATATCTCGAAGGGTTATTACCACGGGTGCCATTTTGAGAAGAGGCCAGAAAGAAGTGGAAGGGTACATCTCCTTGGACCAAGTGGCATCAGGGGCCCAGGGGCCTGTCGCTTTGCAGAAACAGAAATCCCTGGTTGTCACAGCTGTGCTTTGTGATCGAAGCTCACCTTCCCTCCCTTCCCAACTTTGTCAAAGCACTTAACCCTCCTAAATTAGGATCAGTCCATTCATTTGCAAATGTGCGATGTGGTGTAAATTTCTCTGGTTCTTGGACTGTGGCTGTCCTGGGGGTGGGGCTCCAAGGCCATCATTTTTATTGCATGACTCCAGGCGCAGGGAGTTCCTCATCCAGACCAGCTGCCCTTTTTGGTGGGGCCCTTTTTTGGCTTTGGAACCAAAAGCAGCCACTCATTTGGTGCTTCCTCTTGTTCTACCCTCCATCCCTCAATTGTTAATGGCATCTGTCTCCTGGATCCCACGCTTTTCAGCTTTTTGGCTGATTTGGAGAACAGTGACAGGTGCCTGCCTGCCTTCCTCCTCTTTTAGATTCATTTATACCATTTATACCACAGATGTTTCTGTGAGATATTAAGCTCATAAAAAACCTTAGGCTTTGCAGGGAAGACTCAACAGCCCCAGCCTATCCTGAGGCACCGAGTAGATGTCTCCTCCTGAGCAAGCTGGACTCCCTGGGAAAGAAGCATTGTCTGCAACATTATATTATAGGAAATGTACCAGGAATGTCAATAATAATATCTTGGGGGGTTATTATTATTATTTTTATAATGTTGTTTGTATATTTAGAGCTGGGCCATTTTCCGTGCTGTGATTCCTGCTCTTTGACCATCTTCAGTGTTTGGGGCAAGAGTGGATCCTGGTTTTTATTTCTTTGATTGCATTGTTTACTGCACTAGGACAAATATAGGGAAACTGCAGACAATTTAAAGGAAAACAAGGTCAAAAAAAGAAAGCACACACCTTAGGAGTGGGAAGCTTTTTTTTTTTTTTTTTTTTTTTTTTTTTTTTTCAAAGAAGGCACCCACCTGAAGCCATGTCTCTTCCAACAGATGTTGGAAACCCTATTGTCAAGCAAGTGAAAACTGTTCTGCCATCCCTCAGATGGCTTTAATAGCTAGAGAAGCCCCTCTAACTCGGGAGGGCCAATCTTAATAAGCCTTAAGGGTTAAATTTCTGAACCCCATATAGTTGTGGCTTTGAGCTTTAAAATTGTATGGGGTTTTACTTTTCTCTTCAAAATGTTTAATAGATGTAGCAATCAGCTTAGAACAGACCTTTGGCCCTTTAGTGAGGGAATTGGCTTTTATTATTACTTCTTTAGGTTTTCTGATGGTACATAAACCCAGCGTTTCTATCTAAGCCTAAAACTGCTACTTGAACCTAGAAAGGCACATGTCATGTGCTTATCATGGTTTTTAGGGACACTTTTCTCTTTCCCAGAGATGGGAGGTCCAATTCAGGACAGAGGAGGAGCCCTGGAGAACACCCACACACTAGCTCAGGTTCCTTACTTTTCCTCCTTCAGCTGTCTGTAGTGTTTTAAAGTAGTGTGAGCATCACGGTTCCAAAGTCAAGAGATCTCCTCCTCCTGAAGACAGAACCTGTTTACTTTCACTATCTGAATATTCTGGCTGGTGGAAATACATGAGCTTTGTTGTTTTCCTGGTCTTCCAATAGCCTGTCGTTATTGCTAGCTGCTGTGTTCCCGGTCGTTGAGTGGGGGTTTCCTCAGAGCCCTGGTCTAAACAATCTCAGTGTGAGAAATATGCAAGCCGTTGGTATGTACACGAGCAGTTGCAATGAATCATTCCTCAGGCTGACTTGGCAGTAGCCATCTATATTTCTGTTCATTCATTAAATAAACATTTATAAGAACCATCTACGTGCCAGGCTTTGTGCTAGGCACTGGCAATACAGAGATGAAGACAGAGTTCCTGCACTCAAGGACTTCATGCTTCAGAGGTTTTCTGGAGTGAAGAACTATGTTTCAATATAATTGGTTTCTTTTGTAACCCTATGTATTTTATTTCGTGCATTGAAAAACATTCTGAAAATTGGTCCCCAGGTTTCAGCAGACTATAAAAGACACAAAAAAGTTTAGCCTCTTCTAGTGAGATACTGAAACATCATCATGTTGGGGTTGGTGCAGCCACAGAGCTACTGGCTGGGAGCTGAGAGAACAAAGGATCAGGCACCTAACCCGGCTTGGGAAGGTAGGTGGGTACGGGAGTACTTCCGGGAGAAGGTGTACACTCAAGCTAGTTTAGGAGAGATCATTTTGGCTAGTTTTTTTGGTACTCCATTTTCAAGTAGTGGGGCTTGCTTATGTAAGAGGGGGGGAAAGTCCTTAGTCTCTTGCTGCTTCTGCCTCCAGAGCTAGGCAGAGTCAGCAGCATGGGCAGTCTCCCAAGAGTACCCCACTGGAAAAAGCCAAGTCATGTGTTAGCTTCTCTGAGTTTCCATCAGAGGAATCCAGGGTCCAACTGGAGTTTAGCTGGCAGAAGGTAAATGACCCCAACCTTCCTGCCATGTGGTTTCCACAAAGGCCTTGGAGTCAACTGTGCAACCGTCTCACTGGTTATGTCCCTGCCTTGTTCTTTTCCTTCTTTTAATTTCCAGACTCCTTCCGTGCTCCCACCCCCAAAACAAAACAACTCCCAGTTATTCTAAAGTAAAAAATGGACAATGTACTTGAATATTCAAGATTCAAAGCCACTTCATGTGAAGTTTCTTTCCTACCTCTGTCTACATTAGGGAAGGAAGACCAATGTTAATACAAATACCTTGGAAATTGATACTCAGTTCAGGTGGTCTGACACTCTTTTTAGTGGTGGCATTTTATCCCATTTCATGAAAGGCACTAAGGTAAGTGTGGTGGGAAATACTGGTATTGGTAACATCTGATTATAAAGACAGTATAATCAAGCATGAAATATGTAATTACTAGTTCACTGAATTATAACTGGTCCAGGTTTTAGTACTGTTAGGAGGTCGAAAGGAAAAACGAAAGGTTGATTTCTGAAAATAGGCATGAGGTTGTGATTCACTTTGGGCAATGCTCTTGAGCAAAGAGTCCTCTCCGAGAAGAATGTCACAAACTAGGCTAGTCCCTGCATTTTCAGACAGCTTACCTAGTACAGTTGTTTCCTCACCCTTAGGATACCTCTTGGGGGAAATTCCTGCATGGTCTAATGTATTACAGTAACAACTAAGGTCGTTGCACTAGACAAGGTATCGGTTCTGTTAGATTTAGACTCTGCCCCTGGAATTTCTCTTAGGCAACCCTAATTGAACCCTTTTCAAGATTCCTTCCCAATCCAGGAACAACTTTCTTAGTCCTGATATCTATAATTTGACTTCCTCTAGAAGGTTCTACTTTCCTCTAGCTTCCTTACCCATACTCCTCCTCCCTAGCCCTAGGTTTTGGGAGCCAAAGTTGATTTGCCTCCTAAATTCTGCCACGTCAGTGATTCTCTCTTTCTACCATGTCAGTAACTCTTGAGAGAATCATTTTTGTCAAGGGACCCTCAAGACCCAAACCTCAGGATACATCCATAGTCTGCAGTCTTCACTACCTAAAACAGTTTCCCCAACTCCAACAATCACCTGAATTGGAGCACCTTTGGGATGTTCTTGTGCAGTGACTATCTAAAACCTGTCTTTTTGGTGGGGAGTCGGGGGAAGGCACCTGGGTGGCTCAGTAGGTTAAGCATCTGCCTTTGCCTCAGGTCATGATCCAAGAGTCCTGGGATCAAGCCCTGCATTGGGTTCCCTGCTCAGCAGGAAGCCTCCTCCCTTTCCCTCTGCCCCTCCCCCCAACTCAGGCATGTGCACTCGCTCTCTCACTCTCTCAAATAAAATCTTTTTTTTTTAAATATTTTATTTATTTATTTGACAGGCAGAGATCACAAGTAGGCAGGGAGGCAGGCAGAGAGAGAGGGGGAAGCAGGCTCCCCGCCGAGCAGGGACCCCCAATGGGGGGCTCGATCCCAGGACCCTGAGATCACGACCTGAGCTGAAGGCAGAGGCTTAACCCACTGAGCCACCCAGGCGTCCCTCAAATAAAATCTTAAAAAAAGATTTTAGTCATTTATTTTTAAAGATTTTATTTATTTATTTAGAAGGGAGAGAATGAGAGAGAGGGCATGAAAGCGGGGAGGGCCAGAGGGAGAAGCAGACTCCCCACTGAACAGGGAGCCTGATGCAGGACCGGATCCCAAGACTCCAGGACCATGACCTGAACCAAAGGCAGTTGCTTAACCAACTGAGTCACCCAGGTGTCCCAAGATTTTAAGTAATCTACATCCATCGTGGGTCTTGAACCCACAACTCTGAGATCAAGAGTCACATGCTCCACCAACTAAGCTAACCAGGTGCCCCTAAAGCTTATCTTTCATATCCAACTGATTCTCTACCTATGGGCATGGCCCAGGCTAAGACATCCCTGTTTCCTGGATAGATAATTTCAGTCCAGTATGATTCCTACTGCCTCTTCACAACTACCTGAAATTTCTGTTAGGTTTTATGAGCCTCTCAGCCTTTAGGAGACTACAGCCTACTTGGAAATTGCCTCTGGGTTCTCCTCTTGCATCTATGGTTTCCAGTTCTGTACTTTTACTGATAGTTATGGCTAGCAATATGGTATATAGGAATTTGCTTTTCTAGTTTGAGAACAAGAATGAACAATAGTATTGTATCACATCTAAGGGTAAATGTGAGCTGGGTAATGACCCAGAAGGAAAGACAAGTTCCTCAATGGACTCTGTAGGAGCTTCTAAAGAAAGCATATACAGAGAGGGTTTAGTTGCATCCTGAAGTATACGTTTGTTTGTTTTTTAAAAACTACTCTGCTGTTTCCTCTAAAGAAATCTATGTATTACAGAGCAAACTGGAAGCCCAGAGCCCTGATTTTCCCGAGACTTTGGCCCACATTTTTGTTTTAACTTTTTATGAAATATAAATGCATACAGGAAAGTGCACAGATGACTGTACAATTTGATAAAGTTAAACTGAACACACCCATTAAATCAGCTACCAGATCAAGGAAAAAAAAAAAAAACAACAAAACTACAGTGCCTCACCCAACCAGGGTAATCACCATATGCTCTCCAACACCATAGCTCAGTGTTACCTGTTTTTGAACTGCTCTGTGACTGGCCTATTCTTTTCTTTTCTTTCTTTTTTCTTTTCTCTCTTTCAAAGAGATAGTGCAGGCACCAGTGCACACATGGAGAACGGGAGGGGCATAGGGAGAAAGAAAGGGGAAAGAAAATCTAAACCAGGCTCCAGGCCTAGCATGGAGCCTGATACGGGGCTCAACCTCAGGACCCTGAGATCACGACCTGAGCCAAAATCAAGAGTCAGACACTTAAAAGTGACTGAGCCACCCTGGCACATCTAGCATTTTCTCATTCAGTGTTATGTTGTGAGATTCACCCATGATGTTGTGTGAAGTTGTAGCTGGGTCCTTCTCACGGCTGTGCAGAAACTGTGCCATAGCTGATCCATTCTAATGATGGGCGTTTGGGGGGTTTCCAGTTTGGAGTTATTATAAATAGTGCCTCTGAACATTCTTGTCCATGAATTTGATGAACATACATACGCATTTATGCCTTTCAAACATTAGGACAGTTCGCATGAAAAATTCAAGAGACAGTTTTTCTTAAAAAAACAAAAACAACCAGGGCGCCTGGGTGGCTCAGGTGTTAAGCATCTGCCTTGGGCTCAGGTCATGATTCCAGGATCCTGGGATCAAACCCCTGCATCAGGCTCCCTGCTCAGCAGGAAGCCTGCTTCTCCCCCTCCCACTCTTCCTGCTTGTGTTCCCTCTTTCACTCTATCTCTGTCAGAAAAATAAATAAAATCTTTAAAAAAAACAACAACCTAGAAGATCTGACAATACTGGGTCCACATTTCCTCATAGCAAGCGTTGTCTGGAACTCAGTCCTGTCTCTGGTGGAGCACGGTGTCTTCACCACGTGACCCTGTCCCTGTCTGTCATTACAGACCGACCCAGACCTTCTTCTTTGGGAGCCTGTTTTTTTGATTCAGTAATCTCTTAGGACACTCTTCCCCCAGATAACTGCAAGGCTTATTTCCTCACTTCCTTCAAGTCTCTGGTCACATGTTACGTTATCAGAGAGGACTTCCCTGACCACCCACACCATGAAAAATGGCAACTTCCCCTGCCCTGTGCTTTCTAGTTTTCTTTACCCTGCTTTATTTTCCTCCTTTTTATGTATCTGATTTTTTTTCCTCCCCAGACTAGAATGAAAGCTCCCTCCATAGGCAGGGGATCTTTCTTGTCTCTATGTCACTGCTGTTTCTGCAGGCCCTAGAACGGTGCCTGACTTGTAGTAGAAGCTGAATAGGTATTTGATGTGTGAATACTAAGTAGCCAATACTCATTGAAGGGGAGCTATGTACCAAGCATTGTTCCAAGCACTTTACATATGTTAACCCATTTGATCCTCCCAACTATCCTATGTGGTGGTTAACATTATTTACTTCATCTACAATAAAGAAACATTTATATTCTATCCTAAACAACAGATACTTTTGAGTCATTGTAACTCATCAAACTATTAAACAGTCTTTAAACTACTAGGGAAACTTAATACCTAAAAGGAGCCCTTCAATGAATCATTATATAATGGTGTTTTATTTGATAACATGTTTCATTACCACTTAAGTTAAAATTTTCAGCTTGATCAGGCTGCAGCTTAGATAGGATTGTGGAGATCTGGAGCAGTGGTAGCTGCTAAGATTTTGTGATCAGCTGGGCAGTAAGTCCTGTTCCCCATCTCTCTAGGGTTCCTGAGAGGAAGTACTGGAGGGAGGGAAAGTTCATTTACTGGATGAAGGATTTTAGAATCCAGATCATCTGTACTTCACAGGAAGTACTGACTTATCACTTTGGTTTTCTTTTTTCTTTTACTTTTTATTTTTTTAAAGTAATCTCTATGCCCAGTATGGGACTCAAACTCACAACCCCAAGACTGAGTTGCACACTCTACTGACTGACTGAGTCAGCCAAGTGCCCCTGATTTATCGCTTTGTTAATGGCCCTGTTTGAAATGACACTGGTTTCAGAGTCCTTGCTAAGAACACCTTCATTTCTTTCTTTTCTTTTCTTTTCTTTTTTTTTTTTTTTTGGAGGATTTTCTCTCTTTTTTTTTTTAAAGATTTTATTTATTTATTTGACAGACAGAGATCACAAGTAGGCAGAGAGACACGCAGAGAGAGAGGGGGAAGCAGGCTCCCTGCTGAGCAGAGAGCCAGATGCAGGGCTCCATCCCAAGACCCTGAGATCATGTCCTGAGCTGAAGACAGAGGCTTTAACCCACTGAGCCACCCAGGTGCCCCGAAGATTTTATTTCTTTGTCAGAGAGAAAGAGAGCACAAGCAGGGGGAGCGGCAGGCAGAAGGAGAAGCAGGCTCCCTACTGAGCATGGAGTCTGATGCGGGACTCGATCCCAAGACCCTGGGATCATGACCTGAGCCAAAGGCAGATGCTTAACTGACTGAGCCACTCAGGCATCCCAGAACTCCTTCATTTCTTTGTTCGGGTCCTACTGTGCAGAACCCAATCCATGTGCCAGTTGCTACACAGGGACCCTACTCCGCAGAACATTGATAGCACTGCAAAGCCTTTGTTAACTGAACAAAAAGCTAATACTCCTTTACTCTAGGAACTATGAGAACTACTTTGCTACAAAAATGCTAAGTTCGCCCTGTCATTGACTGAGACACTCTGGGTAGACTTTCTGAGCAAACTGGATACAATTTCTCATATACTTGCCTATTTTTGTTCTCCGTAGTTCCCATCCAAGAACCAGGGAAGGATTTATCTGTAAAACATCGTCACACATAGGGGCACCTGGGTGGCTGAATTGTTAAGCATTTGTCTTCGGCTCCAGTCATGATCCCGGGGTCCTGGGATTGAACCCTCCATCAGGATTCCACTTGCTTCACCTTCTCTCTCTCCCCTGGCTTATGTTCCCTCTCTCACTGTCTCTCTCTCTCTCTCTCTCTCTCTCTCTGTGTCAAATAAATACATAAAATCTTTAAACAAATAAACAAAACATTGTCACAAATAGTTCAGACCCACATTCATTGGTTTAATTATTCTTTCTTGGAAACTTAAAATTGAATCAGCGCCTCCGGGGGGGGGGGTCCCTGGCTTCATTTCCCTTTGGCATTATCTCCAAAAATCTTGTTTGCCCTTCGTTTTTCTCTCTGATTGTCTTAGGTTGAGACCTTAAGCTATTCCCTAGCACACTGCTACATGGACTTTTAGATCTCATGTATCAATAAAAGAAAAAAAAAAAGTCTTAGGAACCAACATGGGGTTCTCGACATTATATTTTACTGAATAAGGATTTTTAAAAAATGGCCAACTCTTACCGGCATCATTTGAAAAGGGCATTTTTACATCAAAAAGACAGGAAATAATCTCAGAATAAAAAACAGTCCTTTACAGTGAATACATTAAGCTTCATGAAAAGCTCATTACATTATCATTACCTTTCTTACTTCCTGGAGGACTGGCAAAAATTTCTACTCTTACCTCTAGACTCTGAGTTGAATCTTCAAGGCTCCTTTTGCAGGCCCTTTCTTGGTGCTGTTCTTCTCTGCCCTCCAGGTCTCTAACAGCTGCCTTTGGATTTGCACAGCTGTGAATTGCTAGTGTCCGGAGGCCACCTGGCCCAGCTGCAGGTCTTTTCTTCCTTTAGCCTTGTTCTCACATTGCTCTTTTCATGCTTCCATTCAGACCGTCATAAAACACACCTGCACATTACAAAGCCAATCATCCACCTACCCTGGGATTTCCATAGTGCCTTTCTTTTAACATTCAATTAAGCTAATTAAGTCTCTGTACATTTTTTTTAAAGTTTATATTTTTAGTAATCTCTGCACCAAATGTGGTGCTTGAACTCATGTCCAGAATAAGAGTCACATGCTCTTCTGACCGAGCCAGCCAGATGCCCCTGCACATTTAACTTTTTAACACATATGTTGGCTCCACCAGATTTTCATTAGTAAAATGGGGATTGACAGGACCAGGGAGAATTTTGAAAATGAATGAGAACAAATTAATTCAATGAGTATTTACTTAGCTTGGGAATATAAAAATTCAATGAGTATTTACTCAGTTTTGGAATATAAAGATCAATAATAAAAATGCTCCTTGTCCTATTAAGCAGTCCTAGATTTACTGGAGAAGCAATATGTAAGCCCAAGGCTCGGTTCTCTTGACCTGGGGTCCGTGGGATAGATGGGCTTGGGGAAGGGTCTGCTCAATGAGATTGTTGGCAAAAATTTGGGTGCATGTACCTTTTTCCAAGGACAAAATTCATTACTCCCATTAGATTCTCAACTGAATCCCAAACTTCCAAAGGAAAAATAAATATTGATGTGAATGGTTTTAATGCACTAAAATGTTACAATAAGGAAATATGGCTAATATTATGGGTGAACAAAGAATAGAGCACCTTTCTGCTTGGGGGAAGAAATAAGGCATTGTTTGATGAGAATCTCAAAGACATATAGGAGCTGGGTAGGCGAGATGACAAGGGCATTTAAGGCAGAAAGAACTGCATGTACAGAGTTCTGGGTTCCAGAAAAAACCATGTATTTGGGAAACAAGTTCAATGTGGCTGGGCCATAAGTATATGGTGAGAAATTCACAGGGCTAGGGAGTGGCAAACATTGTATGGACTACAGAGAACCAGCAGAAATCTTTAAAAATAGGGTTTTACACTGTCAGTTATATGAAAGATGTAAACATTTCTCTATTCCTGCTTTACTAAGGGGTGTGACTTGGGCCTTAATGTCTACTATTCCTGAAGGCTGGAAAGGTTTGAGGACCAGAGCCCAACAACCCAGCCCCAGTCTACAGCATAATTCTGAAGAGTATGCAAAAATCTGTACTCTTTGCTACTTCTTTTTCTCTCTCATCCCCACTCCTCATTTCATGTATCTAGAAGGATTACTTTGGTTTCTACCCTCCAGAGATCTAAAATAATGGAACCAGAAGGGACCTTAGAATTTGTTTTGGTCCAGTGTCCTTCTTTTTTTTTTTTTTTTTTAAGATTTTATTTATTTATTTGGCAGACAGAGATCAGAAGTAGGCAGAGAGGCAGGCAGAGAGACAGGAGGAAGCAGGCTCCCTGCTGAGCAGAGAGCCCGATGAGGGGCTCGATTCCAGGACCCTGGGATCATGACCTGAGCCGAAGGCAGAGGCTTTAACCCACTGAGCCACCCAGGCACCCCTCAGTGTCCTTCTTTTACAGTCTTGGAAATAGATTCTGAGTGAGGGAATGATTTACTCTCCTTACCTCCCCTTGTATCGCTCTGGTTTCTCTTTTGGTCCATTTCTAACCGTATTCACTGCCACTATGTTAGAGCATGACCTTTTGCCTGGACTTCCTACAATCCTCTTCTAACTCCTCATCTACTGTCTATCCCTAGATCTATTTCCCAAACCGCAACCAGAAGGAACTCCTTGAAACATAAACCTGAGAATGCTATATTTCTGTTAACTCTCTCCTTGCTGATCGTCATTTGCAGCTAACGACTAAAGTCCCTGTTTTCCTTCTTTCTCTAGTCTCATCTGCTGCCACCCTCTCTCTCATTATGTGCCAGTCATGCTGGCCTCCTTTCCATTCCTCATCAGTGCCAAGCTCCTTCCCACATAGGGCCTTTGCACATATTGTTCCCACATTTCCCTTCCCTCCCTGTCTGGTTAATTTCTGGTCATCCTTCAGGTTTTAGCTGAAGCTTATCACCCAGGGAAAACTTCCTTGCCCTCCCCCACTCCCACCCCCCTGCATCTGGGCTAGATCCATAGGTGTTTCCTCGTTGCACTTTGCACAACTGTAATTGAATAACTATTTATTTACTGTCGTTTTCCCTGACTGTCTATAAGCTTCAGGGGTAAAGTGAACTCTTAAGGCTTTCTCTTCAGCACATCGCCTAACCCTCAATACATACTTTTTTTTTTTAATTTTTAAGATTTTATTCATTTATTTGACAGAGATCACAAGTAGGCAGAGAGGCAGGCAGAGAGAGTGAGAGGGAAGCAGGCTCCCTGCCGAGCAGAGAGCCCGATGCGGGACTCGATCCCAGGACCCTGAGATCATGACCTGAGCCGAAGGCAGCGGCCTAATCCACTGAGCCACCCAGGCGCCCCTAGACCTCAATACATACTTGTTAAAAGAGATCTCGAGTGCTTTTTCCACCCAGTGGCAGAGACAAAGCTAGAGAGGCCATTTCCAATATAGTATTCCTTTTTCAAACCATGGGGGGGGGGTTTCCCGGTAAGATGACACACCACACTCCAGACTTCCTCACCCTTTTCCTGGTGATTAAATTTATTGTTCTTTTGTTTCTCTTCAGGGGCCTGTTGCAACCAATCTGGAGAATGAATACAGGTTTAGAGATTACCCTTGCTCCAAGGATATTTGCATTTTAACTCCTGAGAACTTCTGGAGGACAGAAAGTAACCCCAAAGGAGCTACAGTAGTCCTCTTTTGTCCATGGGGCATGTGTTCCAAGATCTCCCAGTGGACGCCTGAAACTGCAGATAGAACTGAATCCTATATATACTGTTTTTTTTTTCTATATATAAATACCCATGATAAAGTTTAATTCATAAAATACACAAATAAGAGGTTAACAACAATAATAAAATAATTATAACAATGTATTGTAATAAAAGTTATGTGAAGGCGACCTCTCAAAAATATCTTATTGTAGCTTTCTGTGCTCACAGTCCTGGTGGTGGCAGCAGGCACGCCTTGGACATGCAGTAGGACGCCAGCAAGTTTGGGGACCTGCACCTGTTGCAGAAATGCTCTGCCTGCTGCTGTGTCATTGGTGCTAAGGACCACACGTCCATCCAGATGCATGTGACTGAGGCTGACAAGGTGACAGGCAGTTTCAAACGGCCAGCTTATTATTTTTTTCCAAAGATTTTATTTTATTTACTTGAGACAGAGAGAGAGAGAGAGAACATGAGCAGTGGGGAGGAGCAGAGGGAGAGGGAGATGTAGGGCTTCATCCCAAGACCCTGCGATCATGACCTGATCTGGAATCTGTGGTGCAGAGATGTTAGTGGAAGTGAAAGAAATCCATGCAATTTCCTCAGAAGAGAGGGAGAAGAGCAAAAGACCCCACAGCAAAGGCAGGCACCTAACCCACTGAGCTACCCAGGCGCCTCTCATATGGCTAGTTTAAAACCTCTGCTACCTATGAGGCCATTCGCAGGTTAGGTGAGTCAGATGACCCCATCCTCTGACTGGCTGAGCCTGATGGCGTTGTTTCAAAGAATTTCTGACAGGAGAGGATTATGGATGTGGGATATTTGTCATAAATAAATAGCAACCCCCCCAAATATTATAATATACTCACCCCTCTTGTGATGATGTGAGATGATAAAATGTCTACGTGTTGAGATGATGTGAAGTGAACGATGTAGGCATTGTAACCTGGCATTAGGCTACTGTTGGTCTTCTGGCCACATGTCAGCACAATCATCTGATCTAGACCACAATTGACCATGGGTAACTGAAACATAGAGTGAAACCTCAGATAAGGGGGAACTATTGTAAGAAAAATTTCAGGCACTAGAAACGTCATTGGAAAGAGGGAATTTTCACTATTATCCCTTAATGGGAGTACAAGAAAGGAACCTGCAATGTACCAGACTTGCTTCCGTGTTGTTGTATTTTTAAGCTTTTTCTTCACAACAAACCTGTTAGGTAATTATTTTCCCTTTATCAAATGGGGGAAATCTCTGAAAGTTTCCAGTAATTTACTTAATGTTACAAATCTGGTGGTGAGGCCAGTATTTAGTCCCTCCCCTTCCCAGGACATGATTCTTAGTCAATCCTCTTTTCATCCTATCATGCTGCTTTCAAGAGTAAGTGTAGGCAACTGCTTAGTTTATACAAAAATGTGGGCTATGGGGTTAACTGGCCATCTCAAAAAAAAAAAAAAAAAGGTTACTAGGTTTCTTTATTCTCTTGCTGGGATCTCTGCTCTGAGACTTGACATTTTACTGTCTTTTCCAGAAGTCCATTACATATCGGTGCCTGATCTTATTCCTTCCAACCATAAATATGATATAAATACGATTATGGGCAGAAAATAATGCTTTCAGCACTTTGAGCAAAATTATAATGCAAAATTCAAGATGCTGTGTTATCATTTATTTTACTACTGAATCCACCAAAGCCTCCTGTTTCCAGAGAGTGGATGGTATCAGGTTGATCCTTAATAGTGCATTATTTATCTGTTTACTACTATTTGCAATAATAAAAGCTATTAGGAGATGGGCTGTCCTAGGATCAAATATCCCTGCATGAGTTTGGGTTTGTTGCTGATTAAGTATGCTTTTGCCCATATTATGGATCTCCTCTGGATTTTGATTCCTGAATACAGGATTTCTCGTGGGGGTGGAGGGACACTATTCTGTTTCTCTTAGTGTCAGATACACATGACTATTTAATAGCTTTGCAACCTTGGGCACATTGCTTAACCTCTGTTTCCCCAGTTGTCAAACAGAGACTGAAGACTATTTGGAAGGTGCTGCTAGCTTTGAAATGTTCGAAAGCACCTATCAACAAAACGTAACCCACAGCAGATATTCAAGTAGAGTTAATTTCTCTCCTTCCCCAGATAAGGACATTCTCTCTTCAAGTCCATAGATTTATAGATTCTTGGGAATTGTTGAAAGTACACGGAACATTTTGTGTAGATGTATGTGGTGTGCTTTTCTTGGAAATAAAGGCCACAGTTTAACAGATTCACGGTGGCCAACGACTTCCCTAAAAAAAGAGCTGTAGATTGTCCTCCCTGCAATGTCAAATCTCTTTTGCAGGGTACCGGAATTTTTTGTGGATGTTTTTGTTCTTTGGGCACTCTCTTTGTAGTCCAACAGAGGATAACGAGCTCCCTGCTGGTAGTGGTGGTGGTGTGTATTTCTCGGGGGAGGGCCCCCATGAAGTTTCCCTGGGGGCTGTGACCCCTCTCAGGATACCCCCCCTCCATGGGGGTGGGGTGCCATTTGCAGCTGGGAGGCAGGTTTATTCTGAGGTCTCTCGCATTCTGGGGGTGACTTCTTCATTGAGAAACCGGCTTTTGTGGGTTTTCTCCAGCTAAAGCTACTCTCTCCAGGTGTTAGTCTAAACCTCGTGGCGCGACCCTGGCCGCCCCCACCTTCCTATAGGCCCCAATCCCGAGGCGATGGGGGCGGGGAGGCTGCACTCGCCGCTTCCGCTCCTCCAGCCCACCAGAGGGCACTGCGGCCTCGTCCCTTCCTTCCCGGAGTGCTTCGCGCCGGACCCCTTCCGCGTGGGTGAGTGAATGTGAGAGTCAGCGTCGCGCCGCGCGCACCGTCCGCCTCTGCCGCTCGGCGCCCTTATTTCGGCTGCGAGGGGCGGGCGCGCGCGTAAAGACATAGAGACGGGCGTTGAGCTCTCGGGCTAGAGCGTCGCCGAGTCGGAGCCGGAGCCCGAGCCGCGCGCTGTGTCTCCGCTGCGTCCGCCGAGGCCCCCGAGTGTCAGGGACAAAAGCCGCCACCGCGCCGCCTGCTCCCGCCGCCAGGGCTCATCCGCCGCCGCCGCCGCCCTGACGAGAGTCCACCGCTGTCGCTACCCGCGAGGATCCGAGAGCCATGTCGGCCAGCAGCCTCTTGGAGCAGGTACAGGCCCGGCCCGCATGCCTCGGCCATTGTGTGAGGCGAGAGGGAGCCCGACTAGGCCCGGGCCCGCCGCCCCCGGTCGGGCCCGGCCGAGCCGAGGCGGCGCCTCTCGCGGGCCAGCTTTCGGGCCTCTCAGGCCGGCCGCGCCCAGCGCCTCGCTCTCCGCCCGCTCTCCCCGGGCCTCGGAGCCCACCGGCCGCGCCGCGTTCCCTCTTCTCAGCGGGCCTCGTTTTCTTCCTTGTTTCCTTCCCCTTCCTTGAAACGCTAGTCTCCTCGCGTTGTTTCTGGCGCGTCCCCCGCTTTTTCTCCCCGGGCCCCGCCGGCCAGCGCTTTTCCCCGCCTCCCATTTTCAGCCTCCCCCTCACCATCATTCCTGACGCCTCCCTTCAGGCCTGCTCCTTTATTCCCTTCTCCGGCCCGGCTTTAATTTGTCTTTCCTTTTCCATTTCTTCCTTGGACGACTTGCTGCTTGGCGACGTTTTCTTCGCCCGCAGAGACCAAAAGGTCAAGGAAACAAAGGTGAGCCCAGCTCCGCCGGTGGCCCTGGGCCGGGAGGGGTACGCGGAGTAGTGGGGGCGGGGTCTCCGGGAAGCGCCCCAGGGAGAGGACCTTTCGGAAGCCGCTTAGTTCGCAGGTGCCTCACACTTAAGTATTTGACCCTTTCGGTGTGTTCTTGCAGCTGGCGAACAGCTTTTCAGTGAACAAGGAGTAATTCATTAAGGGTGGGGGTGGATTCGGTTTTGAAATGTCCCAGGTCCTTAGTTTCCTGTAGGTCTTAGAAGGCCTTTGTTTTTCATCCTCGTGGATCACACTCTGGAAGTACTCACATGTGATGGGGGAGGGGAAGCCGGAGGGAATTGAAATCTAGAGGAGCCAATAAAATGACCTTTTTAAGATCAACTTGCTTCGGGTGGAGGGAGACATTTTCATTGACGAATATTGCTCCGCTTTCATTCTCCTCTTTATCCGTTTTTCTGAAATTCAGACTTAACTTGCTCTGTTTAGTGAGGCTTTTCTCCGGGTTAGAATAGATTTGCTTAATTTGGGAGATAGGTTGTGCGATTGAGACACTCCTAATGTATTTGAATCTTTTCCCCTTCAGTACAAAATGGATCTGTACATCAAAAGGATGGATTAAATGATGATGATTTTGAACCTTACTTGAGTCCACAGGCAAGGCCCGTGAGTAGTTAACCATTTACATGCCTGATCAGAGGGTGTAATATACCGTATTTTTTCTCTGCCTTATCAGTTAATCTCATTTTCAGAGGGTGACTTTTTTAATACCAGTCCTTGTGTCGTAAAAGGAGTTACTACAGATGTTACAGACTTAAGATTCCCATCGTTGTTGACAGCAAACATACTCTGAGATTGGAAGTGATAGCATTTTATAGTATACCAGCAGCACCTGTTAGTAATTCTCCTTACCAAGAATGTAACGGTGCCAAACTGAAGAATACTCAGTTTAAGTATTCTGACTTTTTACCCCCCAAACCTTTTTCTTTTAGGAAAATTGGATGCATATGTGATGGGAAAAAAACTAATAAAAAATCACCTGAACTTTATTTAGTGCTGTAGAACTGGAATCTTCCTTTTCATCTGGTCACTAGTTAGTAGGTTGTTAGGTTATCCTAACTTTTGGACTTAGGTATTCCTTTTTCAAGTTGAGATGTGTCTATATCTGTAGAAATCAATTTTGTACACCTCCAGTTTCTCACTTGTGGGAGCTATAGAATTTATAAAATGGAGTTAAAGGAAGATAAGATACTGTTTGGTGCAAATGAAGATCAAAAATGATTGAGGATTTTGCTGTGTAACCTGTTTTTCTAATTTCTTTTAGGTCTATATAGGTTCATATATTAACATGGTCTGTGTATGTAGAAACTACTTTCATTTGTCAGTTCTTTTGTATTAATATTCTGGGTCCCAAAGATACAACTTACAAGGTTTTAGCTAATAAATACAAACCCACAGATTTAATAAACCAAAAGGAAAACTTACAGTAACGCACCGAAGATACCCTAAAAAATGAAAAAGCTTATGAGATATCTATATAAATTCTGAACAGATGCCATACACTAGATTTGAAAACTTGACATATTGGTGCATGCCCATATTTGGACCTAATTCTTGCATAAAACTTTTAGATCCCCCATGTAAAATTTTCTCCATTGAGAGTGTAGAAACCATTTAAGCAAGTGATTGGGAAAAGTTTTCAGAGAAGGCAACCAGTTAATCAGGAAAAGTAGGAAGGAAGTAGAGGAATGAACTATTTATAGGTTCCTGCTATTGAAGTAGTTTGCTTACATAATCATACAGGGAGAGTGGGAGCATTTGGAAACATAATTCTAGGTAGTTCTTGTGAAACATTGTGTAATTCATATTTTTGAGCTCAGGGGCATGTGGGAACCTGCCAGTTCAGGTGTAGGCACTCAGCTATGTGATGGCATAACCTGTGATATTAAGTGCATGTTTTTTACTTCTCAAGCTAAAGCTTGAATGTCTTTAAAAAATTCTGGGGTGTGGGGGAGTAGAAATCATGGTTGAATAGATGGATAACTTGAAAATCTTTGTTCTTTGTAGTTTATCAAGAGTAATTCTTCTACTTTTTAACCATTATTTATTGCCTTATGTTGGAATAATCCTTAAGGCTTAATCCATTGATGATAGACTGAATTTCTTATTTCCTAATGGATTTGAGTCTTAAAATTTTAACACTGTCTTCGAGAAACTGATTTTTCTTAAACCTAAGGGGATGTGTGAAAAGACTTACTCCCCCCCCCTTTTTTGGTAAGGAAAATATTGGCAGAGAAAAGGACCATTTTTATCAAATTGCATTAGTTGAAACATTTAATTTTCAAGTGCTATGTCTGGCTAGGGAGAATAGTGTTGGCTTTGATAATACAGACTTAAGGCCTGACATACTTATGGTCATCCAAGAACAAAATTCTTTATTCAGTAGTTAACAGGTTCTTATGTACCAGAGCTGCTATTTTAATTCCAGTGCAGTTAATACAGTGTTATATTAGTTTTAGGAGTGCAGTATAGTGATTCAACAATTTCGTGTATCACTCAGTGCTCATCAAGATAAGTGAACGCCTGCACCAGAGCTATTTTGAAGTTAGGATACTCTATTTTGAGTTGAGCTATATCCATACCTATACAGACCAATTTTTTATATCTGTAGCTTCTCCCTTATTGGACTATTCTGTGAGTTATAGTATTAGGTCAAGAATGATTGAGGTTTTTGCAGTGCAGTCTGTCTTCTAATGTGTTGACTAGTTGAGTATAAGTTTATATTTTTGGTTATTCCTTAGAATAATTTATTATTTTTTTTTTATTTGACAGACAGAGATCACAACTAGTCAGAGAGGCAGGCAGAGAGAGAGGGGAAAGCAGGCTCCCTGCCGAGCAGAGAGCCCGATGCGGAGCTCGATCCCAGAACCCTGGGATCATGACCTGAGCCGAAGGCAGAAGCTTTAACCCACTGAGCCACCCAGGCGCCCCTCTTCCTTAGAATAATTCTTAAAAATACAGACTTTCAGTGTTTTTGGAATTCCCCTAGTTTTAATGGAAAAGTCAGGTGTGCATTTGAAGCCATTAATTTTATAGGTGAAGCAGACCAGATAGCAACATTTTTCAGTTTTAAACTTTGGAAGCTATTGTGCATTGCCTTTCCAGGTTATAATTAAATAGTCGTATCTCCTAATGTTCCCAAATGGTTTGCCAAGAGGCTAATGATGTAAACTAGGTCTAATAAACCTTGGTTTATGGTTGAGGAATGGCTGCACAGATTTTTGGGATAGAATTTGAAATTTCCAGTTCTTTCTGTTTCTTATCTATTATAGTATGGTTTTGATAGGAAACTCTTAGGAACACTCCTCTGATCTGCCAAAGTTCACACTCCTTGAATCCACAGAGAACTGGTTTTTAGTAAAAGCATCATCTCAACACTTCTATAGAGTAAAGACTTAATACTTTTTGCTGGGTTTTCCCTTTCCTCAATTCTAGTGCTAAAGTTAAGGCTTATATGTATGTCCTAAACTGTATACTGTTAAAGTTAAGGCTTAAATTGTATGTCAGTTTAACTTGAAATGTTTAAACATTTTAATTATGAAACTAAAATCTCTTTCAGTGTAAGAACCAGGAAGTTTATGGGAAGAGATCACCTGAAATAGTTGCTTTTCTAGTTGAATTAGAATTGGGTGAATAGTTGGAAGAGGAAATGTCCTGATTGTTGTTTTATTAATTTTTGTGTTTAATTTTGATTTGCCTTTTTTTTTTTCCTTTCCACAGAATAATGCATATACTGCCATGTCAGATTCCTATTTACCCAGTTACTACAGTCCCTCCATTGGCTTCTCCTATTCTTTGGGTGAAGCTGCTTGGTCTACTGGGGGTGATACAGCCATGCCCTATCTGACTTCTTATGGACAGCTGAGCAACGGAGAGCCTCACTTCCTACCAGATGCAATGTTTGGACAACCAGGAGCCCTGGGTAGCACTCCATTTCTTGGTCAGCATGGTTTTAATTTCTTTCCCAGTGGGATTGACTTCTCAGCTTGGGGAAATAACAGTTCTCAGGGACAGTCTACTCAGAGCTCTGGATATAGTAGCAATTATGCTTATGCACCTAGCTCCTTAGGTGGAGCCATGATTGATGGACAGTCCGCTTTTGCCAGTGAGACCCTCAATAAGGCTCCTGGCATGAATACTATAGACCAAGGGATGGCAGCACTGAAGTTGGGTAGCACAGAAGTTGCAAGCAATGTTCCAAAAGTTGTAGGTTCTGCAGTTGGTAGTGGGTCCATTACTGGTAACATCGTGGCTTCCAATAGTTTGCCTCCAGCTACCATTGCTCCTCCAAAACCAGCATCTTGGGCTGATATTGCTAGCAAGCCGGCAAAACAGCAACCGAAGTTGAAGACCAAGAATGGCATTGCAGGGTCAAGTCTTCCACCACCCCCAATAAAGCATAACATGGATATTGGAACTTGGGATAATAAGGGTCCTGTGGCAAAAGCCCCCTCACAGGCTTTGGTTCAGAACATAGGTCAGCAGCCAACCCAGGGGTCTCCCCAGCCTGTAGGTCAGCAGGCTAACAATAGCCCACCAGTGGCTCAGGCATCCGTGGGGCAACAAACACAGCCATTGCCCCCACCTCCACCACAGCCTGCCCAACTCTCAGTCCAGCAACAGGCAACTCAGCCAACCCGCTGGGTAGCACCTCGGAACCGTGGCAGTGGGTTCGGTCATAATGGGGTGGATGGTAATGGAGTAGGACAGTCTCAGGCTGGATCTGGACCTACTCCTTCAGAACCTCACCCAGTGTTGGAGAAGCTGCGGTCCATTAACAACTATAACCCCAAGGATTTTGACTGGAATCTGAAACATGGCCGGGTTTTCATCATTAAGAGCTACTCTGAGGACGATATCCACCGTTCCATTAAGTATAATATCTGGTGCAGCACAGAGCACGGTAACAAGAGACTGGATGCTGCTTATCGCTCCATGAACGGGAAAGGCCCCGTTTACTTACTTTTCAGTGTCAACGGCAGTGGACACTTCTGTGGCGTTGCAGAAATGAAATCTGCTGTGGACTACAACACATGTGCAGGTGTGTGGTCCCAGGACAAATGGAAGGGTCGTTTTGATGTCAGATGGATTTTTGTGAAGGACGTTCCCAATAGCCAACTGCGACACATTCGCCTAGAGAACAACGAGAATAAACCAGTGACCAACTCCAGGGACACTCAGGAAGTGCCTCTGGAAAAGGCTAAGCAGGTGTTGAAAATCATAGCCAGCTACAAGCACACCACTTCGATTTTTGATGACTTCTCACACTATGAGAAACGCCAAGAGGAAGAAGAAAGTGTTAAAAAGGTAACCAGTTTACCATTCTTTCTTTTTTTTTTTTTTTTTTTTTTAAAGATATTATTTATTTATTTGACAGAGAGAGAGAGATCACAAGTAGGCAGAGAGGCCGGCAGAGAGAGAGACGAGGAAGCAGGCTCCCCGCCGAGCAGAGAGCCTGATGCGGGGCTCGATCCCAGAACTCTGGGATCATGACCTGAGCCGAAGGCAGAGGCTTTAACCCACTGAGCCACTCAGGCGCCCCCCAGTTTACCATTCTTAAGACTTACAACGAAGGAGAAGGAACTAGAGAGAACAGGAGAGGTATTCTGAATGGTTAATAAAAGCTTTGTAAATAACAAATGTATCACTTAACAGTTTAAGCCTTTATGGAAGTATAATTGATGTTACTGTTTGGCTTAGTATGTAGAAATGTGAGCTTAAGTTAACGGAAAGCGGAATTTAAATGATGCAAAAGAGGTGAAGAACAAGGCCAGAAGAAATGCAAAGGGAATAATTGAAGTGATAGAACCATGAAAATTCAAGTAGGAAAAGATTGAGGCCTTAATATGGCAGAGGAAAGGTTAAAGTTCTGTTACAATTAACTTTTGGCTTAACTCAGGTAAGGTGGTTAAGTCAGGAGTTGGTGTGCCACCAAGCCCTGACATCGCTTTTTGCTTGCCTTTGATTACTGGAAGTATTAGGGAATGTTTTGGAACTTTTTCCTTGTTCCTGTCCTCCTTAGTGTTCTGCTTAGTTACTTTTTCCAAAACCTTTTTCCCATTTGGAAACATAGTATGTATTATATAAAACTTGGAAACATAATCATAAAAAGCTGATCTCTTGCTCTTAAAGTTCTTTTGTATTCCTGAAGAGTAACCTCTTGTTCCCCCTCTGTAACAAGTGACAATCTTGGGCAGAGTGATGGGGAATAGGTCCAAACTAAAGAGTTGGAATTTATTGGAAAGTGTTGGTAATGCTTGGTTTGTGTGTATTGAGTGAATGTAAACTTTAAGACCATAGAGAATGGTAAAATACGAGTTGGGGCAGAGTTTATGTTATCTAGGACTTTGACATATTTAAATGTAGGAAGTAGGTGAAAAGATTATTATGGGCAAGAAGACTTTTTTTTTTTTAAAGATACATTTGGGACGCCTGGGTGGCTCAGTTGGTTAAAGATACATTAATGATTGAGAGAATCCTAAGTGGTTAGCTTCAAATGTAAAATAAAGTTTATTAAGTTTATGTAAATATATTTTTCTTAGGTTTGTCATGAATTCTTACAGGTTTTATATATTTGATATAGGATCTGAGGCACTTGTTACGCCTCTATAAAAGGTTATTTTTTGAGCAGTAGAAGGAGGAGGGCTGTATGATTAGATTCTCCACCTGGATAACACAGACTCAGAGATGCATAGTTGTCCAGCTAAAGCAGGATGGTTGCCTTCTAGTGTGTGCAGATGAATAAAAAATGGAGATATATTTGTCAGTGATGCTAGAAGTATAGAGCCACATTATGAAAAGTTCACTGTCAAAAAACTTTTTCTTTAGGGGCGCCTGGGTGGCTCAGTGGGTTAAGCCTCTGCCTTCAGGTCAGGTCATGATCTCGGGATCTTGGGATCGAGCCCCGCGTCGGGCTCTCTGCTCAGCAGGGAGCCTGCTCCCCCCTACCACCTCTGTCTGCTGCTCTTCCTACTTGTGATCTCTCTCTCTCTGTCGAATAAATAAACAAAATAAAATAAAAAAAAAACAAAACAAAACTTTAAATTCCTCTTTTCCCTTCCCCAAAGTTTACTGGTTTAACTTAAAATCTGCCATAATCTTGAGGAAATGGTTTACTGATTATTTTCACCAGACATCTGAAAGGCTCTAAAGATGTTTTAACAGTCTCCTGTATCTAGAGGAACTTAAGGGGGTGCTTGCATGGCTCAGTGGGTTAAGCCTTTGCCTTTGGCTCAGGTCATGACCTCAGGGTCCTGAGATCGAGCCCCGAATCAGGCTCTCTGTTCGGCAGGGGGGCCTGCTCCCCACCCCCATCTCCCACCGCCTGCCTCTATACCTACTTGTGATATCTCTCTCTCTCTCTCTCTCTCTCTCTCTCTCTCTGTCAAATACATAAATAAAATCTTTTAAGAGAAAAATAGAGGAACTCAAGGATGGGAGGCCATGACCTTTTAAGCGTCATGTAGTTTCACAGTAGATTATTAAAGTGTGTGAGGGGCATCCAGGTGCTTAGTTCAACCACTTGAAACATGCGTAATGTCAATCCCATATTATGAATCTGCTTGCTTTCATCTGCAAAGTTCTGTCCCACATGTTGTGATTAAAAATAGGAAGGCAAAAACAAAAATAGGGCAAAGACAGGAATGTACAGCATAAATGATAAGATTGACTTGTATGTATTGGAAATAGTGGGGAAACTTGGATTTAAAAATGAAGTAGCAAATTTGAGCGCTGTTAATTTATGTAGACTTTTAATCAAGTTTGTACTAAATTCACTGGAGCAGTTCAGTGAATAATAATTCAACTTCATAAGGAGGTGTAAGTCATATGTTGGAATTCACCAGCTTTGTGATGTTTTCATAGTGAGTGGTAATAATAAAGGTTTAGGGTCTTTGTTAAGCCAACTAATGGATCTTTCTTAAAACCATTCCATAAAGACTTCTGGTGAATGAGTATATGAATTGTTCTCAGGCTGGTGAACAAATTACCAAAAAAAAAAAAAAAAAAAAAAAAAGAAAGCTTCGACCATACTTGTGTCAGATTACTTTTTAGTTTACCTTCTGTTAGAAAAGATTGCTAAGGTTTCAGGAAGGTACCTATGATTGCTTCTAAACCCAGTTAACATTTCAGTCAATATTGCCTTACTTCTCTTGCCTACTGTTGACCTTAACATTCTTACATAACTGATGTAAAGCTAGTCTTTTTTAGGCTTCCAAGATAAAACAAATTTCATGAGAGTCAAACTGTTAGCTCATTGAGGCAGTAGACTCCTTTTAGGTGGGGTGTTTGTATGTGCACTCGTGTATTATTTACAAGATTCCAAAAAATTGTGCCAAGTGGGCATAGTAACTCAAGTGGGGAAATACGTAAGCTTCATCCTGAAAATGATGTCACAGCTATTCTAAAGTTCCATGATTGGGTATGTATCTTGGCAGAACACACTGAAGCAGAACTATAGCCATTTTAGCCTACTATTAGCAACTTGTTCTGTTCCATGTTGTAATTCAGTATCATAGAAGCTTCAAGCATTGGATCTATCTGGCTTGAAACTTCAGCAAATTTTAGGAGTATCTCCCATATGTGGTTTACTCTTGTGTACTTCAGATACTATTTTGTAACTGGCTTTCTGCATTTATTTAGAACCTTTGCCTAATTGTTAAATATTCTTCTGTGACATCACTTTTGATGGCTTCTTAGTATTCTTTCATAGATTTATTATAATTTACCAATCCTTAATTTTTAGATTTGTCAGCTGCTTTTTTTTTTCCAGCTGAAATAACATTGCAGTGAACATGCATTGATTAAAAATGCCTATTCACATCTGTCCTACAATGTTTGTTTGTTTGTTTGTTTGTTTGTTTGTTTTTTAAAGATTTTATTTATTTATTTGACAGATCACATAGGCGGAGAGGCAGGCAGAGAGAGAGAGGAGGAAGCAGGCTTCCCGCTGAGTAGAGAGCCTGATGCGGGGCTCCATCCCAGGACCCTGGAATCATGACCTGAGCCAAAGGCAGAGGCTTTAACCCACTGAGCCACCCGGGCACCCCCTCCTTTTTTTTTTTTTTTAAAGATTTTATTTATGGCGGCTCCTAGGTGGCTCAGTTGGGCGTCTGCCTTCGGCTCGGGTCATGATCCCAGGGTCCTGGGGTTGAGCCCCACATTGGGCTCTGTGCTCAGCAGGGAGCCTGCTTCTCCCTCTGCCTGCTGCCCCCTGCTTGTGATTTCTCTCTGTCAATCATAAATAAAATCTTAAAAAAAGATTTTATTTGTATATTTGACACACAGAGACGGAGAGGGAATATAGCAAGGTCCTGACATATCTATATTTATTTATTTATTTATTTTTAAAGATTTTATTTATTTATTTGACAGAGACACAGAGAGGGAACACAAGCAGGGGGAGTGGGAGAGGGAGCGACAGGCTTCCCACGGAGCAGGGAGCCTGATGCGGGGCTCGATCTCAGGACCCTGGGGTCATGACCTCACCCGAAGGCAGAACTTAAAGACCAAACCACCCAGGCACCCCTATATCTTTTCTTTGCTGTATGCTAGATACTACTGAGAAATCTGGAGTGTATTGTCAGGGAGCCTTACATTAGTGACAGGTAAGCATACAAAACAAAGCAGTTTCTCAAGATACGCACAGGGTGACAGTTTGAAAGTGAGGACTGCCTAAACCAGCCTGGGTTGTGGGTGGGTTGGTCACAGAAGAAATTCTGGAAGAGGTGATCTTTTGAGCTGAGCCTTGAAAGATGTATAGAAGGTAGCCAGAGGTGTTTGGGGGAAGAATAAACATAGATCAGTTCAGGGCAGTCCACATCTGTGACTATAGATAATTTGGAACAAGAAGTCCTGTACAGTTTAAGAGCAAGTCTAATTGGTATTTGTGGAGTAGGTTTCTCCACAATGGAAGCTTGTTGGAGGTTGGCTTAGGAAAAAGGAGTTGAATGAAATGTTCATGCAGTTAGTTTGATATAGAAGGAAACTGAGAAAGGCACAAAATTAGTTTAAAAAAGTTCTAGAGTTTAAAAGAAAGGAAGGTTTCATTTGAATCAGGATGGAGGAGCTCCTTGATGTTACCTTTTTAAGTTTTTATTTTAATTCTAGTTAACATACAGTGTTATAGTAGTTTCAGGTGTGTGATATAGCAGTGATTAAACAATTCCATAAATCATCCGGTACTCCTTGTCATTACCTTTGCATGGAAGACAGTGAGAAGCTTGTAGAAGTAAAGATGAACCAGTACATGGTAATTATAATTATCATTACTGAATACGCAACAGCTCACTTCTTCCAATGATGTGTTTCATACACGTTATTTGTTTCTCATCATATCCCTGTGTTCATCAGAATGTTTAGCTTAAATGATTTGGAAGGAGAATATGATAGCTTGTATCAAATGCCTTTAAGACTGGTAGGTTTAGGGGGTGTCTGACTGGCTCAGTTGGTAGAATACGTGATGTCCTGATCTCAGGGTCATGAGTTCATCCCCCATGCTGAGCATAGGTTTTACTTAAAAACAAAAGACTAGGGACGCCTGGGTGGCTCAGTTGGTTAAGCAGCTGCCTTCGGCTCAGGTCATGATCCTAGCGTCCTGGGATCGAGTCCCACATCGGGCTCCTTGCTCGGCGGGGAGCCTGCTTCTCCCTCTGCCTCTGCCTGCCATTCTGTCTGCCTGTGCTCGCTCGCTCGCTCTCTCTCCCTCTCTGACAAATAAATAAAATCTAAAAAAAAAAAAACCAAAAAAAACACAAAAGACTAATGGGTTTATTCTCCTTGTCAGAAGATAGCACCAGAACCAATGAATACAGGTTATAGGGAGGAAGGTTTTTGTAAATAGTAGGGAGAACTTTCCAGAAATGGAGTTCTTAGTCATGGGAGGGTTTCAAGAAGAGACCAAAAGAACTTCTATTAGATACGTTGTAGAGAAGATTTATACATGGAATAGTCTGTACCAGAGAAATCAAGAATAAGAGCGTTAGCTAGCCCAAGATAACATTCAAAATTCATGAAAGGAATGTATGCTACTGAACAGGTCTTTTTAGGAAGGTTATTTCTGTTTCGTAATTTCTGACCTATTACTTACTACATATAAGAAATAAAGGACTTGAGGCTAGAAGGACATGGATGACAGAAAGGACTGTTAGAGTCCCAGTAAATCTTAGTACAGATAAGATATATGGATATTTTAAAAATATTTACTGCATTAGTATTAATGAAAAAATTATTACCTAGAACATACTGAAGAGGGTGTCCCTGGGTGGCTCACTCAGTGCCTGCCTTGGTTCAGGTCATGATCCTGGAGTCCTGGGATCCAGCCCAGCAACAGGCTCCCTGCTCATCAGAGGGTCTGCTTCTCCCTCCAACACGCTCACATGCTCTCTCTCTCTCGTGCTCTCTCAAATAAAAGCTTAAAAAATATAAAAATAAAACATATTGAAGATTTATCAGAGGAACATAGAAATGATTATTTAAGAGAAGTGTTACCTTTTTCTTAAAATCCAGTTTTCCTATGATGTTGGTCCAAGTAATGTTTCTGTCTCTTTTTTTTTTTTTTCCCCAAAGAGAAAGCAGGAAGGGGAGGGGCAGAGGGAGAGGGAATATCTCAAGCAGGAGGAATCTCTCACACCCTGAAATCCTGACCTGAGCCGAAATCAAGAACTGGACACTTAACTGCCTGAGCCACCTAGGTGCCCCAGTGTTTTTCTTTATAAGGAGGTTTTGTGGGTTTTTTTGGTTTTTGTTTTTCCTTTATGGCCATCTTCCTAACCCTTTGATTTGGACCTTTAATCAGTTGTTGGGAAATACTTGAAGCTGTCAACCTTGGCTCCATTTTCTTTTTCTTTTTTCTTTGACTAAGTTCTGTGCCCAGTGTGGGGCTTTAACTCATGAGCCCGAGATCAAGAGTCACCTGCTCCTTGGGGCGCCTGGGTGGCTCAGTGGGTTAAAGCCCCTGCCTTCGGCTCGGGTCATGATCCCAGAGTCCTGGGATCGAGCCCCGCATCGGGCTCTCTGCTCGGCAGAGAGCCTGCTTCCTCCTCTCTCTCTGCCTGCCTCTCTGCCTACTTGTGATTTATGTCTGTCAAATAAATAAATAAAATCTTTAAAAAAAAAAAAAAAGTCACCTGCTCCACTGACTGAGCAAGTCACGCACCCCTGCTCCATTTTCAGCTTTAGAAAAAAATTAAAAATACACAAATAAAATTTGTGATAGAAAAGTTAGAATATGTCACTTTAGCCAGATGTGTTTTCTTATTAAATTCTTAGGGAATAAATAATCATGGCATATTGTTCTTTCGATTTAGTATTTCTGCCTTCCACCACTGGTTTAAATTGCCTCTTCAGAACTAATGCAATGCTCGGTGTCCTGTTTTAATTGAAATGGCAAACCTGAACTTTCTGTAAAATTCTAGGGATGTTTATGTCTACTTCGGTCTTGCAGATAAGTTACTTGTCTCTCTGCCGAAAGGGTTAAGGAAATTCTGTTTCTGGACTTGGTTTTTGTTAATTGTCTACCCTTAAAGTGATAGAATATTAATGCAGATTAAATTTAAGTGTGTCATGTCTGTGGCTCTGCATATTTTGAATAGCACAGTAACTCATAGTTACTCATCACCTTCCTTGCTTTGTGGATAGATGAAGTGCCTTTCTGCAGCCTACTTAAGGGAGGACTAGAAGAGAATAGATGACTCTGAATTTGGATCTCCTTGAACGATGCCCTTTGTATCTGTCTTTGAACAAATGTTTGTGTTTAAATGAGGTGTCACCTTTGCGGGATAATAGGTGCAATAGAGTATAATGAAGAAATGGTTTTCTGAAAAAGAGTGATACATTTGGGGAAATTTAGGAGGGCTTCATGGAGGAAGAAACATTTGAACCATGTAAGAATGAGTAATAAACACTCAGATGATAGCACAGAGCTTGGCACAAGGGGCACATAAATGTTTGGTATATTCTCATTTTAGATGAGGAAGCAGGCTCAAAGAGGTTATTTGTATAGGGTCTCATTGCTTAATAAGTTGTGGAATTGGTATTTCAGTGATGTCAATGATGTGGAGCTGGCTAATTGTGAGCTGCTTAGCTTTGAAGAATTTTAGCAGGGTGTCTGGGTGGTTCCATTGGTTAAGTGTCTGCCTTCGGCTCAGGTTATGATCCCAGGGTTTGCCACTCCCCCAATTTGTGCTTGCTTGCTTGCTAGTTTTCTCACTCACTCACTCTCTGTCAAATAAATAAATAAAATCTTTAAAAAAATTTTTTTTATGGGATGCCTGGGTGGCTCAGTTGGTTAAGCGGCTGCCTTCGGCTCAGTTCATGATCCCAGCGTCCTGGGATTGAGTCCCACATCAGGCTCCTTGCTCACTGGGGAGCCTGCTTCTCCCTCTGCCTCTGCTGCCACTCTGTCTGCCTATGCTCGTGCGCGCTCTCTCTCTCTCTCTCTCTCTCTCTCTCTGACAAATAAAATCTTAAAAAAGAAATTTTAGCAAGCTGGCTGTTAAACATTATTTTGACATTAAAATTAAATACATTGTATTAAAAGATGTCTTAAATACCTTTGTATTTATATTAAATACATTATAAACCAGTTTGTAAGAAAATTAAAATTAAACTACATAAACTTAGAATACAATTATTACTACTGTTAAACCATAATACTCAAATTTATCACTGCAGGTTATTTACATCTGTTTTATCAATGTATAATACTGTATATAAACTATGTAATACATAGCTCTGCCATGTTATTTACACCATGAAAATTGGCAAATGCTGTGACGCCTGGGTGGCCTAGTCAGTTAAAGTCTGCCTTCTGCTCAGGTCATGATCCCAGGGTCCTGGGATTGAGTCCTGCCTTGGGCTCCTTTCTCAGCGGGGAGCCTGCTTCTCCCTCCGCCTGCCACTCCCTCTGCTTGTGCACTAGTGCTCTCTTGCTCTAGAGCTCACTTGTGCACGCATGCTCCTGTGCGCGCCCTGTCTCTGACAAATAAATAAAATCTTTTTAAAAAATTGACAAATGCTATGTATGTAAATCAGGACTTGGTTTTTGTTAATTGTCTACCCTTAAAGTGATAGAGAAAATATTCATGCAGATTAAATTTAAGTGTGTCATGTCTGTGGCTCTGCATATTTTGAATAGCACAGAAATCTGAGGAAATAGTCTTCCAGAATTTGAAAATTACTGGTTTAGCAAAGAAGTTGCTCAAATCATGGATGAAGTAGTGAAGTTCTGACATACGCTTTTGTTTCAGTTTTGTCTTAATAAATGATAAATGGAAATATGTTGGAGCTGCATCTGAATAGAAAAGTCTCTTTGGGCCCAAAGCCCATGGACCATTATATGGAATTTGCCCTGTAGAAAAGTGGGGAGGGCGTTCTAGGAAGGGGAGACAAGACAGATCATATTCATAAACATGATCTCATGAATGCTTAGGTTGTTTTCAGAATAATGAGAAGTGGAAAGAATGGTAATTGGTAAAGCTGGAGAGGTTGGTTGGGCCCAGCAGTATATGAAGTTTTGGTTTTGGTTCCCTCACCACCACCTTTTTTTTTTTTTTTTTTCCCCCTTAAAGTAGGCTCTGCGCTCAGCGTGGATGGAGCCTGGTCCTGGGCTCCATCTCCCGTCCCTGGGATCATGACCTGAGCCGAAACCGAGAGTCAGATGCTTAATCAACTGAGCCACCCAGGGTCCCCCTCCCCGCCTTCTTAAAGTTTTTATAAAATTGTCTTCATTTTACAGTTAAGGAACTGCGATTTAGAAGGTGTAACTTTCTCAAGATCACCAGCTAAGTTGTAGATGAGCTGGAATTTGTCTTGCCCCAAAGCTGTTTTTGTTCTTTGGATTTGCTGCATCTTCTCATTTATGGTTTTGTTTTTTTTTTTTTAAAGATTTTTTCTTTAATCTCTGCACCAGTGTGGGCTCCAGCTCACAACCCTGAGGTTGAATCACATGCTCTACTGACTGAGCCAGCCAGGTGCCCCCACATTTATCATTCAAAACAGTTAACAACAATGTTCTGTTATCTACTGATGCCATTCACCTCTTTGAAGGTATATGAGGAGAGCATAATTAATTGAAAATTTAAACCTTTGTTTAAGCGCTCAGGATATACTTACTTCATCACAGGCATCAAAATGGAGCTAATTGGATCCACTCTGCACAACCTTGTGAAAGCTGCTGCTAATGACAGGCGGCAGGAATAAGGGGAAACACAAATGACTCTGGATGTAATGTACTCTGAAAAGGTTCTAAAATTGAGTGGGAAGGTTCTAGTCTATCTCACTCTCATTTTTTACACAGATTTGCAAGATTATTTCTGTTTAGTGGTGAGCCAGAACTAGAACCCAGACAAGTTCTTGGGTAATTTCAAATCATTTATAGCAAGTGTTACTTTACTTGAAATCCATAAGCCTGCAGAGGGATGGGGAGGGGAGCAGGGTGGACCTAGATGAGTGTTTCAGAGTATAAACAAAAGGATGGTAACAATGATATAAAATAAGCTTTGAGTCATCTGGAAAGTATTTACAGAAATGCTGGTAACTAGGCTCTACACCCAGACTTATTAGTAATTTAATTTAGTGAGCTCCATAGGCATTTTGTTATGGGATTACAAGTTGATGGAGAAGTTTCTCGGTTTACATAAGTTACCATCAGTGAATACTTAAACTGCAGATTGTTGTCCTCTCTCACCTACTCAAGGAGCATCTGTAGAGACAAGTCCTTGGAATCTGCATTTTATCAGCTCTTATCTATAGGTGATTGCCTTGTATTTTTCAAGTTTGAGAACTCCTGGATTATATATATCATTAGTAAGTGTTTTGTGTGCCTCTTACCTCAAATTGCTCATGCTTATTTTTCCTGTACATTTGGTTTCTAAAGTTTCTTTCTTTGTACTGTAGTCCTGTCTTTTCCCCCAAAAGTCTATTATCTGTTCATCTCAAGACTTCATCTTTAAAAGCAGTGTTAGAACTCACATGTGTTTGATAAACCTGGCAGTGCTTTTTAGTATTGTAGTATTTTGAGCAGTTTGCCCATTTTTAATTAGCTATCAATATTGTGAGTCTCTATTTGCCTATACTTTTTTTTGTCCATTAAAAGGGGGCAGTCTCTTTGACTAATATCCTGTACCTGTAACTTGATGTTATTTATTTAAGGAAAAAAAATTTTTAAGTGAGAGGGTCAGAGGGAGATAGAGAATCTTAAGCAGGCTCCATGTCCATTGTGGAACCCAACACGGGTCCGGATCTCATGACTCTGAGATCACGACCTTAGCCGAAATTGAGAGTCAGACACTTAACTGACCAAGCCACCTAGGTGCCCCTGTGGCTTGATGTTATAATCTACTTTTTAGAGACATTGTGGCTGTTTCTAAGAGACACTAGTTTTACATTATTTAAAGATTGATTTATTTTAGAGGGGGAGTGAGAGCACAAGTGGAAGGGGGAGAGGGAGAGAGATTAAGCAGACTCCTCACTCAGCAGAGCCCTGTGTGGGGCTTGATCCCAGAACCCTGAGATAATGATTTGAGCCAAAACCAAGAATCAGATGCTTAACCAGCTGCACCACCCAGGCACCTCAGATTCCTCAGAATCTTTATGTACTTTTCTGGATCTCTATTTGATCAGGTGCCTGAAGTTTTGCATTATTTAGTTCCTTTTATTGTATCTTCCTTTCTGTGCGCACGTTAATTTTTTTAGAGTTGTTAATTTTAAGCTGTAATATTTAGTGGCCACTAGCCATCTTGAAGTTGCCCAAGCTAAGATTTTAAAGGCTGATTTTTAAAGGTAATCCATTTTTGGGGGCACCTGGGTGGGTCAGTGGGTTAAAGCCTCTGCCTTCGGCTCAGGTCATGATCCCAGGATCATAAGATCAAGCCCCACATCGGGCTCTCTGCTCAGTGGGGAGCCTGTGTCCCCCCCTCTCTCTGCCTGCCTCTCTCCCTACTTGTGATCTCTCTCTGTCAAAAAAAAAAAAAAAAGTATTTTTCAGAGGGGGAAAGGATTCTATAAAGTATGTTACGTATGATGGACCTTAATTTGTGTATACTGGTTGATAATTATAGAGAGCATGAATTCTAGATTCTGTGGTCTTAACATATCATATTTATAGTAGCAGAAAGTCTAAGCACTCTAGAAAATCTAATATATCTACCACTATGACTGATTAGAGCAAGTAAACTTCTTGGAGCTTTAGTAGTTTCTTTTAAGGTTTTACTTATGTATTTGATACATAGAGATGGAGAAAACATAAGCAGGGGGAGCTGCAGGGAGAGGGAGAAGCAGTCTCTCTGCCAAGCAAGGAGCCCAATGTGGGGCTCAATCCCAGGACTCTTGGATCACAACCTGAGCCAAAGGCAGACGCCCAACCATCTGAGCCACCCAGCCATCCTGCTTTCGCATTTTTTGTAAATCAGAGAAATACCTTACTGTGGGTGTTAGAATTAAGTTACATACAAATTCTTTGCATACAGGTTTCATAGAGGTTTTTTATGAATGATTATGATCTATATAAATATGTACTTGTTTATTTTGGATCATCAGATTCTTCAATAACTTTTGGCATGGTACTTAAAAGTGCTAATGAGTTTCCATTTTGGGGTCTGACCCTTAGAATACACTGAAGAGGGCACAAGAGTGAAAGGGAGGTCTTTAAGAGTCTGGCACATTCCAGATGAGAGATGACAGTAGCTTGCACTAGAAAGATATTGAGGGAGTTGTTAATGGTTCTACAAGATATTTTTGGAGTTAGAGCTGGAGAGTATCATCAGATGTCCGGAAATCTTATTCTAATGATTACTTCATTCTGAATTTATCTGTCAAATGCGAAATATGTTTGTACTGAGAATGGAGGGGATTTGAGAAGCTATTAAAAACCTTATTTGTTGAACTATATTCTGCAGTGTTTAGAGAAATTGGTTTTATTGTGAAATTAGTTTTGGTTCAAATGTTTTTACTGGAAGGCCAATGAGTGATTTAGAGAATAGTCAAGACTGTCACACCATTTCATTTGATTTGGAGCTAGTGTTTTCTCATTATCTTAGTTAAGCTAAAAAAATGTTAATGTGTGATTTATCTTATCCTTGTTCTGTTCATAGTCAGATTTATTATTCAGGTACTGAAAATAGTGGATTATCTAGGTTTTTACTTCTAACCCTTTTGGTAAAATGTGTATAGGAGTTCAGCTTCTAATTAGCAGTCTTGGAAAGAATTTGATGATAGGAAATGTAAATGCATTAACTTCATCTTGTTGCTCCTACTTCGGTTCCCAGAAATTCATTCAAACTAAGTGTCCATTTCTGCACCTAGAAAAACTTAAAAGGGGATGAGAAGGTAGAAGATTTTTTTAAAAGATTTTATTTCTTAGAGAACAGTGAGTGGGGTGGGGAGAGGGAGAGGGAAAAGCGGACCCCTCTTGAGCAGGGAGCCAGACAGGGTGCTTGATCTCAGGACCCTGAGATCATGGCCTGAGCTGAAGTCAGACACTTAACTAACTGAGCCACCCAGGCACCCTGAAGATATATATATTTTAAAATATATTTATTTTAGAGAGGGAGGGTTAGGGAGGGGCAGAGGGAAAGCGTGAGAGGGTGGGGCTCAATCCCGTGACCCTGAGGCCATGACTGGACCCAAAATCAAGAGTGAGACGCCCAACCAGCAGAGCCACGCAGGTGTCCAAGTACAACATAGTGATTTCACTGGACAAGTTAGTATGTTATATTCTGCTCACCACAAATGTAGCTACCAACTCTTGCCATGTAAGGCTATGTCATAATACAGTACCATTGACTATATTTCCCTTGCTGTATGTTTTATCCTCTAACTCATTCCATACCTTGAAGACTATCTCCCACTCTCCTTCACCCATTTGCCCATCCCTCCCACCTCCCCTCTGACAACCATCTGTTTTTCTCTGTATTTATGGGTCTGTTTCTGCTTTGTTTATTCATATATTTTGTTTTTTAGATTTCACTCTATGAAAGTGATTTTAGTATAATCATTTTATCATGTTAGCCCATCCACATTCTCTTATGTTCAGCCAGGGACACTGAAATTTCTGTTCCTTTCTCTCAAGGCCCCTGGGGACATAGAACAAAATTATTTGAGGGGTATAGAAGTAAATTTAATTTTAGGGGTGAATATCCGTTTTTAAGGTCAATAAAATTATAGCCGGCAAATAAATATATGTCTCAGTTGTATTTAAGGGCTTCTTAAAAGTGGAGAGAGTAGGATGGTAGTAGAAACAAGGGGATATTAAGTTTAGAGGAAAAAAATCTGCAGAAAGAGAAATATGTATTACAGGAAGAGGTTTCAAATGTGCATATTTTAGGTAACATTGCCACCTTGTGGTTTTGGAATATTTCCTAGAGATGAAGTTTTGTATTTTATAATCATAGATATAAACTGGGTAAGGACTCAGGTGGAATGGATGATTAGTATGGGTATTACCTCTAGTTTTTAAGTGGCAGACCAGATACTGAAGGCTAGAAACTTCTTCCCTTGGTTTACATTTTCTTAATATCTTTATTATTTTTAAAAATTTTATTTATTTATTTGACAGAGAGACAGCAAGAGAGGGAACACAAACAGGGGGAGTGTGAGAGGGAGAAGCAGGCTTACCAAAGAGCCGGAAGCCTAATGGCTTCCCAGGATGACTGTGGGATCATAAACCTGAGCCAAAGGCAGACACTTAATGACTGAGCTACCCAGGCGCCTGTCTTAATGTCTTTAAATTTATCTTTATTTCTTAAGATTGTTTCTTTAGACTCGTTATTGTTCTTGTTGAGATTTTGGATTGATTTGAAGATTAGGATGAAAGTGTCCTAATGGGAAATTTGGGGGTGGGGTGTGAATTCAGTACGATCTTGTCTGTGATTTTCCTCTATTCTTTATTACCAGTACAAGATCCTTAAGCTCTAGGAATGCATGCATCTTCCCTTCTAGCATTTGGTTGTTTTCTGGTTAACTGGGACTTTGTAGTTAATTTTGTGTTTGTTCTTGAGGATCTTATGTTTACTTTATTGCAGATAGCAAATCCATGGCGGGAGCTTAACCTTGACTGACCACTTCAGCCTGTTCTTACCACACATCTCACTGTAACTGTCTGGCCTGTGGCTCTAGATTTTATTTTATTTATTTTATATTACATTATGTTATATTATGTTATTTTATTTTAATTTGACGGAGTGAGAGAGCACAAGCAGGGGGAGAAAAAGGGGTAGAAGCAGACTCCCTGCCGAGCAGGGAGACGGATGCAGAGCTCAATCCCAGGACCCTGGAATCATGACCTGAGCCGAAGGCAGATGCCTAACCATCTGAGCCACTCAGGTGTCCCATGGAAGCACTAGATTTTAAAAAGGGATGGGCTGTCATTGGCTGGTTCCACATGACAGCACCATGGGGGAAAAAAACACTTGACATACCACTTTCCCTGTTATGATGAGTCAGTAGCATCTTCGTGTATAAAAGCTGGAGTGTTCAACAAGACATAAATGTATGTTTTGCTCATGGCAGTTCTGTCTGGGACTTGTACCCATTGGAGATCTGATTTTGCTTTTATGTGCTCTTCTGCTTTCTTCCCTTTATTATATATCCATCATCATTCTCCTGGTTCCCCCACCTCCTTACTTTCTATTTATTAAATATTTTTTTAAAGATTTTATTTATTTATTTGACAGAGAGATCACAAGTAGGCAGGGAGGCAGGCAGAGAGAGAGGGAAGCAGGCTCCCCGTTGAGCAGAGAGCCCGATGCCAGGCTTGATCCCAGGACCCCGGCATCATGACAGAGGCTTTAACCCACTGAGCCACCCAGGCGCCCCTTGTTTGTTAAATCTTAACTGGGGTAGACTGGTTGCTTAGGCATATTGGCAAATACAGCTGATCTACAGGTAAAGCCCTTTGGCCATAAATTGTCAGAGCATTTAGTGGAATTGTTCTCAGTGGTTATAGGAAGTAGTCACAAAAGTGAAAGAAAGCTGATGTAAGAGAAGTCTTTAATAGAACCTTAAAACCTAAAAGGTTTTAATGTCCCAAAGTGTCTAAAAATAATGGTCCTTGTGTTAGAACATTCTCTTTGTCATCCTTTCTCATTCTAAAAGACTTGTAAAAAAACTGCTAGGTAACTTTTTAAGAAAATATGTACTTTTTTTTTTTTTTTAAAGATTTTATTTATTTATTTGACAGAGAGACACTGAGAGCGGTAACAGGAGCAGGGGGAGTGGGAGAGGGAGAAGCAGACTCCCTGCTTAGCAGGGAGCCCGATGCAGGGCTCAGTCCCAGCACCCTGGGATCATGACCTGAGCCAAAAGCAGATGCCCAATGACTGAGCCACCCAGGCAGCCCTTTTTAAAATATACTTAAAAACTTTTTTCAAAAATTTTTAAAAGTATGGGGCTTGAACTCACAACCCAGAGATCAAGAGTTGCACACTCTACCAACCTAGCCAGCCAGGAGCCTCTTTTTTTTTTTTTTTTTTTTTTGCTAAAATACTCTGTATTTGGGGTTCCTGGGTGGCTCAGTTAAGCATCTGCCTTCGGCTTATGTCATGATCTCAGGGTCTTGGGTTTGAGCCCTGCGTTGAGCTCCCTGCTCAGCAGGGAGCCTGCTTCTCCCTCTCCCCTCTGCTTTTTTGCTCTCTCAAATAAATACATAAAAATCTTTAAAAAAAAAAAAAAGTGCTCTGTGTTTAAGGACTTTTAGTGTAGGTCTGAGGAAATAAACTAATTTCATTATTTTATTTATTTATTTAGAGTGGGAGAAGGGGTAGAGGGAAGAGAATCTTCAGCAGACTCCCTGCTGAGCATGTACTGGATCACATAACTCTTGAGTTCAAGACCTGAGCCAAAATCAAGAGTCACTTAACTGAGCCACTCAGGTGCCCCAGAAATAAACTCATTTCAAAGTTTTATGATTTGTTGCACATAAGTTTTAGTGTAGCTAGTATTTGCAGAAGAATGAAATGAAAACTGTAATTTTCTCCCCATTTTTATTAACTTTATTTATTTTTTTTTTTAAGATTTTATTTATTTATCAGAGAGAGAGAGGAGAGAGCGAGCACAGGCATACAGAATGGCAGGCAGAGGCAGAGGGAGAAGCAGGCTCCCTGCCGAGCAAGGAGCCCGATGTGGGACTCGATCCCAGGACTCTGGGATCATGACCTGAGCTGAAGGCAGCTGCTTAACCAACTGAGCCACCCAGGCGTCCCTATTAACTTTATTTTGAAATAGTTTCAAACTTAAGAGAAATTTCAAGAATAGTTCACAGAATGTCTGTATACTTTTCATCCAGATTTGCCACTGTGCTGTTTTGCCACATTTATTACTTTATTTTTCTTTTTGGAGATGGGTGATTTTTCTGACCATTTGAAAGTAGGTTTCAGATAGGTCCTTTTCTCCTCAATATTTTGCTGTTAATCCCTAAAAATAAGAACATGCACTATAACCATAGTGTGGTTAATCAGCGTCAGGAAATTTAACATTGACATACAGAACTGTTATCTACAAATCTTATTTGTATTTTACCAGTAGGTCTTAATGTCCTTGATAGCCATTTTTTAATGATCCAGGTTCCAGTCCAGGATCTTGTAGTTTTCATGTCTTTTTGGTCTCTTTTAATCTGCAGTGTTTTCATGTGCATACCACACCCCACCCACCCAGGTGCTTTGTTTATGACATTGCCTTTCTGAAGAGTATATGCTGTTTATTTTTGTAGAATGCACCTCAGTTTGTCTAAGGTTTCCTCATTAAGTACACTCTGATTGTGTTTCTCTGGCAGGAATACTACAGAAGCGACTTTGTGTCCTCAGTGCCTCACATTAGGAGGCTATTTATGCCATTATTGGGAATGTTATTTTGATCACTTATTTAAAGTGTTCACTACGTTCTCCGTTATAAAGCTATTTTCCTTTCCTACTTAAAAAAATAAAATCTGGTGGTTTTTTTTTTTTTTTTATTGGTGCCAAATCTATTTTACTTTTCAAGATAGTATGGAAATGCTTAAGTATCTTTATACTGAGAACATGGATGTTATCTTTATTATTTGTAATTATATAAGCATATTTTTTGTGTCTACTTCAAAACTACTTGGAAATAGAACAGCAGTTAATCGAACTTGCTTAATTGTATCAGTGTGATATTTTCTTGATGTTGATCAGGAGATTAAGACAGCTAATGCCATTTATTTGTGTGTAATTTGCGTAATTTAAAATAAACCTGTGAGGCGCCTGGCTGGCTCAGTTGGAAGAGCACGCGATGACTCTAGATCTGCTGCTTGTGAGTTTGAACCCCATGTTGGGTGTAGAGACTACTTAAATAAATGAAACTTAAAAAAAAAAAAAAAAAAAAAACAATTTTATTCAAAAGTCAGTTGTAGCATGTTACCTACTGCTAAACTCCTGTAACTTGTGAGTGAGGTTAGTTGAAGACATCATCTTTACTTTCTTTTTTTTTTTTTTAATTTATTTGACAGATCACAAGTAGGCAGAGAGGCAGGCAGAGAGAGACAGGAGGAGGCAGGCTCCCTGCTGAGCAGAGAGCCCGATGCGGAACTCAATCCCAGGATCCTGAGATCATGACCTGAGCCGAAGGCAGAGGCCCTAACCACTGAGCCACCCAGGCGCCCTCATCTTTACTTTCTAAGAGCTTTTTGATTGAGTTGGGACTAATTTTACATAAAACAAGACAGTGCAATTTTAATTTTTAATTGTGGATGCAAATTTAAAAAGACATTGAAAGCTGTGGGGGTTAAAGAAGTTTTAAAGAAGGTGTATACGTTGAGGGACAGAAGGCCACATGTTCCTGGCTTAAAAAATAATAAAAGCATGGGAATGAGATTGAATCAAGAAAACTTGATCTTAGCCAAAAGGCCGAGAAGCGATGAATCCAGAAACACTGAAGAGGGGCGCCTGGGTGGCTCAGTGGGTTAAAGCCTCTGCTTTCGCCTCAGGTCATGATCCCAGGGTCCTGGGATCGAGCCCCGCATCAGGCTCTCTGCTCAGCAGGGAGCCTGCTTTCCTTCCTCTCTCTCTGCCTGCCTCTGCCTACTTGTGATCTCTGTCTGTCAAATAAATTTAAAAAAAAGAAACACTGAAGAGTCCAGAGTGCTGGTCCCTCTCCCCCGCCCCTCTGCTCCTTCTCCCACTCACGAGTGTGTCTGTGCTTTCTCTCAAGTAAATAAAATCTTTAAAAGAAAAGATAACTGCTCTTTCTGAATACTGTTTTTGTATCTATGGATTAATTTAGCCATAGGGGTAGTCAATTCATCACAAAGTTTCACTTCGTTGACTTTTACATAAGCATTTGTAATAACATGGTATTGAGAAAGAGCCTATATATGGCCCTAGGTTTGAATCCTGATTTTATTTTTTAAGATTTTTAAAATTTATTTGACAGATCACAAGTAGGTAGAGAGGCAGACAGGGAGAGAGGGGAAGCAGGCTCCCCGCTGAGCAGAGAGCCCGACGACTCGGGGCTCAATCCCAGAACCCTGAGATCGTGACCCGAGCCGAAGGCAGAGGCCCAACCCACTGAGCCACCCAGGCACCCCTGAATCCTGATTCTTTTTTTTTTTTTTTTTTTAAGATTTTATTTATTTATTTGACAGAGATCACAAGTAGATGGAGAGGCAGGCAGAGAGAGGGAGGGAAGTAGGCTCCCTGCTGAGCAGAGAGCCGGATGCGGGACTCGATCCCAGGATCCTGAGATCATGACCTGAGCCGAAGGCAGTGGCCTAACCCACTGAGCCACCCAGGCACCCTGAATCCTGATTCTTATTAGTAATACTGGTCAAGGAAATTTTTTGAGCTTTAGTTTTCTTAGGAATAATACAGTCTGTGCAGCGTGGTTATGAAGATCATTATTATGTACAGTGTCTGGAACATGGAAACCTATAAGTGGTAGTTGCTCTTCTTTTTAGTAGGAATCATATTTTACCATGGATAAATACTCAAGCAGATTGATGAATCAAGTCTAAGTTCAGGCCTGTGTGCTCCTAACCACTTAATGTTTTTGCTTTTATTTATTTATTTTTAAAAGATTTTATTTGTTTATTTGACAGGGAGCACAAGCAGGGGGAACAGGAAAGGGAGAAACAGTTTCCCTGCTGAGCAAGGAGCTCGATGCGGGGCTCGATCCCAGGACCCTGAGATCATGACCTGAGCCGAAGGCAGAGGCTTTAACCATCTGAGCTACCCAGGCTTTTGCTCTGTGAGATGTGTTTCCTCACTTTACAAAAAAGGGAAATTTGAGGCCTATGAGTATGCCTAAGGCCTTAGCACTAGTATAGAATGACTCTAGTACTATTAGAGTTGTGTTTTTTGTTTTTTTTTTTTAAGATTTTATTTATTTATTTGACAGAGCACAAAGCAGGAGAGGCTGAGGGAGAGGGAATGGGAGGCTCCCTACAGAGCAGGGGAAAAAGCCTCATATGGGACTCAATCCCAGGACTCTGGGATCATGACTTGAGCTGAAGGCAGTGGCTTAACCAGCTGAGCCACCCAGATGCCCCTTAGAGTTTTTTTTTTAGTATATTTTATATACCGCTTCCCTTCTTTAGGCTTTTGATGAATGGTTTGAGTTAATTCCATTAGGCCCATATTTGGGAGGATTGACAAGTGTTAGCTTAAGCCAACTGTAATTGGAAAACAGATCTGTTTAAGTCATGCAAGAAATTTTAAAGTCAAGGAAAAACAATTTTGTATTAATTGGGATGATTGTTTACTACTTTAGTTTAAAATATAGGAAGTAAAAGTTTTTATTTGTGAGGTATATTCTATTCAGCACAAATAGCTAAATTTTTATTGAGTTACTTTAAAGTTTTAATTCTTAAGCATGTTCAGATAAGTCTTAACTAACCATTTCAATTTGTTTTTGTTTTTGTTTTTTAATCTCTGTAGGAACGTCAAGGTCGTGGCAAATAAAAGGCAGTTCTGCACAGACTGCAGCAACGGTTGCATCTGCATATCCTAAGAGGAAAAAAATGACCTTCAAGAGAATTAGGACTTTTTTCTTAATTTCATTGACTTCAGAGACGATTGCAGACTTGCAGTTTAAGTATTGGAATTTCACAAAAGACATAGGACTTAACTGGAAAATGAAAAAAAAAAGAAAAAGAAAAAACTAAACAAAAAATCCCTCTAGGTAGTTTAGGTGAAAAATGTCCCTTTTATTTTGGCTTTGGTTGTGATTTCAGAGCATAATGCTTTGTTTTTTTGTCTTTTTACTATGTTTTTCGGATTTTAAAGTCCGTAAGTGCATACAGTTTTCTCTAATTTTTAAACCCTTTCCTCTCCCCATTTTGACATTTGCACTTGGAGAACACTTGAGTTTCGAAGATTTTGGGCCTCCACCCCAGAAAGTGGGAATTTGGTTTTTCCCTTCCGAACTGGAAGAACATTTTTATGAAGAATTTTTGTCTTGGAGAATTTAACAGTGTTACCCAAGGTTGTGTCTTTAAGGGTGGTTCATTTTCTCTGACCCTTTGTTACTCAAAGTAAAGTACTAGGAGTCCTAAGAAACTTTCTGTTCTTGTACATTATACTGATTAAGTCAGGATTAATTTGATTTCAAAGCTAAGAACAGTGGTAAAAACTTGTTTACAGAAATGCATTTTGGAAGAGAAAAATATTGTAAAACGTGTAGTGAATGTTTCTTCAGTTTATTGTTCAGCCAATGAGGAAAGGGCATTGCCTTTCTTTTTACCATTAATCACTTCTCAATAAACGTGAGATCCTGTTGAGCATCACTTCTAGTGCTATTTATTAGTATGATTTGAGTCTTCTGTGTTTTATGAAAGATTTGGAGCATTTATGGAGATTGGAGTTGTATGAGGTGAGATGACAACTGGTTTTAGAAAGTTTGCTGAAATGAGATAGTTCAGGCTTGCTTTTGTATCTAGGGCCGGACAACCATGACCTCTGTGAAGAAAAAGATGGGCCGGAATTCATAATGCTTCCCAGGGAAGGTTGAGCCACTGTTAAATCATTCAGCAGATACTTGATTATGAGTGCTTATTAGGTGCCAGGCACTGTGCTAACTCTTTAGAAACCTGGCCGGATAGTGCATAATTTTATTTGCAAAGTAGGTAGAGCCCAATATCAAGGATGTAAGTGTTTAATTTGAAATGCCGCTTATTTAGAGAGTATTTCATGTGGGTGCAGATCTAAGAATAAATTCCAGTGGGGCTTGGGTCTTTGTGAACCATATAATCATAACGGTATTTGATTTACCCTTTTTTATTTCTCAAGGTTTGGGGCTTCTCTGCCTTAAAGATTTTTAGCCCGTGGGGTTCCTGGCTGGCTTAGTCCATAGAGCATGGGACTCCTACCCTTTTTTTTTTTAAGGTTGGGGAGGAGAGTGATGGGGTGAGGGAAAGAGAGACTCTTAAGCAGGCTCCACACCCAGCACATAATCGACTGGGCTGAGTCTCAGCCCTGCGATCATGACCTGAACCAAAATCACGAGTCCAGTCCAAACTGACTGAGCCACCCAGGTTCCCCAAGCCTGGGACTCTGGATCTCAAGGTTGTGAGTTTGAACCCCATGTTGGGTATAGAGATTACTTAAAGATTTTTAGTTCTTAAGTTGTCCCAAATTTGTAAAGTTGGTCAAGTGAGTGAAAACTTTATAAGAAAGGGTTTTGAAAATGGGTTTTAATGATGTTTTGTCCTCAAATGACGATTCATTTGGCCAGTCTACATAGCCCAGGCTACTGAATCAAATAATGCTGATTTGTAATTAACATTGTAGTCGTCCCTTTGAGTTGAGAACTTTTCTCTGCCTGAGGCATAGTACAATATACCTAGATACTCCTCTCTTTGCCAAGCTCATTTTGAAATACTTTCCCCTGCAAATTGGGAGTCCTTTGCTTCATCAGTTTGAAGATGCTCAAGTTCTGAATTAGAAATGTGACATTCACCATTTTTAGTATTAGTGGAACTTCTATGATTTGTAGAGAATTCCCATGAACTTAGTTGTCCAGTATTTCACCTTCAAAAGGGTAAACGTACTGAGATAAGCCAATTCAAAAGCAATTTTTCCTAGACTTTTCCACATGTATTCAAGTTGGATATGAGATTATTCAGGATGCTTTTTTTGCGATTTGAAATGTTAGTTTAAGCCAGTGCTTCCCAGTTTTTCTTTTCACATCACAGAAAATACTGGTATGGCTTTGGGGGCAGATTGAAAGGAATTTAGAGCCCCTAACAAGGCTGTTCACCTAGCTCTTCTGAGTGTCGGGGTCAGGATGTTGGAGTTCTGTGTTATTTTTTAAAGATTTTATTTATTTGATAGAGAAAGGAGGGAGAAAACACAGGCGGGGGTGGGGGTGACAGGCAGAGGGAGATGGAAAGACAGGCTCCCCACTGAGCAAAGAGCCTGAGGGGTGGGGGGGGCGGGGGGGCGGGGGGGGGCCTCCATCCCAGGACCCTGGGATCATGACCTGAACCTAAGGCAGCTGCTTAACTGACGAGCCATCCAGGCATCCCACGATTTCGGTGTTAAAAATATACACACAGGCATTTTTGTAGTATAAAAAATTAGATTATGTTCTAAGAGTTTGGTCCAAAATTTGGTTTAGTGAAGATCTCCTAATGCAGCAAAAACTAGTTTTATTTGCCAGTGACTGCTTTGCCAGTAGCAATCGTTGACTTGATTATTTGCCCTCCATACTTCTGTTGTTTCTGAATGTAAGACTTTGGATAGCCATGTTTGTGTACTTTTTTCCTTTGTTGAAGGGAAACTGAACACTCTAACCACATATCATCAGTGTCAATTCAAAGCATTCTATAGAATTTATTTATTTATTAAAAGATTTTATTTATTTATTTGACAGAGATCACAAGTAGGCAGAGAGGCAGGCAGAGAGAGAGGAAGGGAAGCAGGTTCCCTGCTGAGCAGAGAGCCTGATGCGGGGCTCGATCCCAGGACCCTGGGATCATGACCTGAACCAAAGGCAGAGGCTTTAACCTACTGAGCCACCCAGGTGCCCCTCAAACCATTCTAAAACTTTAAGATGAACAAAATGTATAAATCTTAAATTCACTCCATTTAATTTTAATCACAGTTGATTGGTTATTTTCCCCTAACATGTTTCTTCCTTTCCTTCCCTTCTTTCCTTCCTTCCTTCCTACATGTTCCATTTTTTAAAAACTTATATTGGAATAATTTTAGACTTTTGTGAAAATCGTAGAGTTTTCATATACTGGTTCGCTTTGCTTTCCTCAAATGTCAACATTTTATATAACCATAGTACGATTATCAAAAACACTAAATATTGGGGTGCCTGGGTGGCTCAGTGGGTTAAAGCCTCTGCCTTTAGTTCAGGTCATGATCTCAGGGTTCTGGGATCGAGTCCTCCGTCGGCTCTGCTCAGTGGGGAGCTTGCTTCCTCCTCTCTCTCTGCCTGCCTCTCTGCCTACTTGCGATCTCTTTCTCTGTCAAATAAATAAATAAAATCTTTATTTAAAAAACCCCACTAAATATTGATACAGTACCATTAATCTATGGATCATTCCAGTTGTTCCAGGAATATCCTTTTTTCTCTGGCTCTGCCTCCAGTCCTGGATCCCATATTGCATTTAGTTGTCTTTAGGCCTCTAGCCTATGAGTTCTTCAGTCTTCATTTTTTATGATTAACACTTTGGGAGAGTATTGGCCAAGTATTTTATAGAATGCTCCTTGAATTTTATTTGCCTCCTATTTTCTCACTATTAGATTGAGATTATTTTTCGGTAAGAATACCGAGTTCAGGGCCCTTCTCAGTGCATTGTATAAGGATACATGATGTCCATATGTCTTATGTACTGGTGATGTGGACTTTGATCACGTGGTGTAAAGGTAGTGTCTGCCAGATTTCTCCATTGTATAGTTACTTTGCTGATTTTCCCCTTTGTAAATAATAAGTAACTCATGGAGGGGTATACTTTCATGCTATCAATCTTCGGTTCATTAATTTTGACATCTGGATTGTTACTGCTTACGACAAATATTACTATGACGTTTGCCAAATGTTTATTTGCTAGGTCTATTCTATATTTATGCTAATTAGAATCCTGTAAGGAGGAGCTGTGACTTCTCCCCCATTTTTTAACATTTGTGTCAGTGTGGACTCAGGGATATTTAATTCCATGGGTCAGTGCTATCATTTATTTTTTGTTGCTCAAATTGTCCCAGCTCTGGCAATTGGGAGCTCCTTTAAGTTGGCTCTTGTGTTTTTTTGACATGTCCTCAATGTTTTTTTGGAGCCCTTCCTTAATTTCTGGTACAATATACCTAGATAGGTGTTCCCAGCTTGTCTTGTATTTTCTCAGCCCCAGCCCCATTTTTCCAAGGAATAAAGGTTCCTTTTATTGGAGAATATTTAGAAACCATCCCTTGATTTTTTTTTTTAAAGCAGTTCTTTGTTTTTAAATATTTTATTTCTTTATTTGAGAGAGAGTGAGTAAGCACAAGCAGGGGAAGCAGTGGGCAGAGGGAGAGGGAGAACCGCGCTCCCCACTGAGCAGAGAGCCTGAGGTGGGGCTTGATAATCAGGACGCTGGGATCATGACCTGAACTGAAGGCAGACGCTTGACTGAGCCATCGAGGTGCCCCTAAAAGCAATTCTTTAAATTGCACAAGATTATTAAAGTCAAGTTTTTCTTACTGATGTAGGTGGAGAATGATTTAGTCTAACCAAACACCTAACCATTCATTTCTTCTACTCTTGTTGCAAAGCACTATTATATGTGAATCTTCTGGAGTTATGGAGAGGCCCAGTGAATGGGTTGGCTTGTGCCTTTCCATAATTTCTTCTTTTAGTCTTACAGAGATCCAAAATGTTAGAAGATCTGGTTTATACCCCAGCTAAACTACTTTTGGGGTTCAGAGGTTTTTCTACCTGTAAGAAGATAAATGGTTATAAACTGAAGTTTTCAGTTTTTCATTAGAGTTAATATGGCACTTGGATATTGTTGATTATTTTGACTTTTATTTGAAAAATGATTTACAGGCAGTCCTGATTTACGATGGTTGGGCTTAAGATTTTTCATCTTTATGCTGGTGCGGAAGTGATAGGCATTCAGTAGAAACTGAACTCTGAATTTTGATTGTTTCCCAGGCTAGCAATACGCCTGAAGATATTTTCTCATAATGCTTGGGCAGGGCTATGGCGACTGCCAGCCCCATCACCTGATCAGAAGGGTAAACAACAGATATATTTACAACCATTTAGTGCCCACACAACCATTTCGTTTTTCATTTTCAGTAAGGTATTCAATAAATTGTATGAGGTATCCATCACTTTATATAATAGGCTTTATGTTGGATGATTTTGCCCAACTGTAGGCTAATGTAAGTGTTCTGAGCACATTTAAGATAGGCAAGGCAAGATGATGGTGGTTGGTAGGTTTTGTGCGCGCGCGCACACACACACATATTTTTAAGTTCTCTCCACACCCAAGGTTGGGCTTAAATTCAATCCCAAGAGTTGCATGCTACACAGCCTGAGCCAGCCAGATGCCCCAGGTAATGTGTATTAAATGCATTTTCAACTTAAGGATATTTTAAACTTAACAATGGATTTATCAGGACCCAACTCCATCTTACCTTTTTTTTTTTTTTTTAATTTAATTTATTTGAGAGAGCACGAGCAGGAAGGAGGGGAAGAAGCTGACTCCCTTCTGAGGAGGGAGCCTGGTGGGCTCCATCCCAGGATTCTGGGATCATGACCTGAGCCAAAGGCAGACACTCAACTGACTGAGCCACCCAGGCATCCCATGGACCCAAACCCATCTTAAATCGAAGATGTCTATTTGAAATGTGGTTTGTACCATGAATGTAGGACCCTTGAGAAGTAGTGTCAGTAGGATTTTTTTTTTTTTAACAACTTGATTGTTTATCCCTCCCCTCCCCTGGCCCCCACTCTGGAAGTAATGCCACATACAACAGTGTGCCTTATTCTTACCTCTGAGAAGCTTTTCTTTAGAACTGTAATATTTATTACATCTGCTGGGCTTTTGCATGTGGATGCCAGACTGTGGTTGTGGGGTAGGATATCCACAGCGAGATTAAGTGGATTGGAGGTCTCACAAACCTGCATGGCTCTGCTCCCAGATGTCCGGGACTGGCTCTGCTGCCAGGCTTGGCGGGGAGCTGAGGACCAGACTTCGTGGCCCACGGGAGGCCAACCTACGTCCTGATAGCCTGATTCTCAATCCGGTGACCTGGCTTGCTTTAGCCCCCTGCAGCTGCTCTGCATAACCTCGTTTTTGTACGCTCTTCCCCTTGCCCTGATGGAAGAGCTATTTTACTGCCAGAAACTGGGTTTAAGATGGTGTCTGTCCCCCTGAGCTAAATCCCTTCCTTTCACAGATGAGCTAGGTAGCCTGAAGGACGGGGAAATGGTATTTCATGCTACCCTGCTAACGGCGCAAAGATGACCTTAGTGTCACATGGTTTATTGTTTCCTTTTACCTTTTAAAATAACGCTCAAACGTATGGCTGGCTAGCTGAAGGTTGGAAAGCTGTTACTCTGGACCCACCTGCTGGCCGTAAGAGCTGTTCCCCTGAACAAAAAAGGAAAAAAGCTAAAAATTGCTCTCCCCCCAAAATTGCCCTTTAATGGAAGCTCCTTGAAGAAACTATCAATTTTGCTGCTTTGTCCAGTTTTTTGCCTGAGTGTACTCTGTTTTTTCCATCTATTCAGCTTGTTTTTTTTTTTTTTGTGAGCCCCTCTGGGATGCTATTGTTGGGCATTGGGAAGAAGAAATGAGTAAGATTCTTGTCCTCACAGGATCCAGTTTAAGGATTACGCTGTAGTATTGTTTGGAGTTGTGGGAGATACAGGGTTCTCCAAGAAGAGAAGAGCGGCATCTACCCAGAAGATTGCCCTTTCTGTATTGTATTTTTATGCTTTTTCTTACTTGGTGGAAACCACAGGAGCCCCTTTCCTCTTCATCTCCTTTACAGTGGCAGCTCTCACTCCTAGCTAGGCAGTCTGCTCCAACATTAGTGCTCTGGGATATTTGGCAAGTCAGCAAATTGCTCTGCACACATTTCCTCATTGGAAAGAGGAAGCTTGTTGATACATGATTTCTGCAGGGATTTAAATTTATTTTAGGGCGCCTGGGTGGCTCAGTTGGTTAAGCAACTGCCTTCGGCTCAGGTCATGGTCCCAGAGCCCTGGGATTGAGTCCCACATCGGGCTCCCAGCTCCATGGGGAGTCTGCTTCTCCCTCTGACCTCCCCTCTCATGCTCTCTCTCACTCTGTCTCTCTCTCTCTCTCTCTCTCAAAATAAACAAAAAATATTTTAAAAATAAATAAATAAATTCATTTTAACTAGTAGTGCTTTTCTGATGAAAGAAACAAAATAAACCAGATAGTTACATATATAGCATAAAAAGGTGTATATGTTGGTGTAGTAGTTTGCTGTTTACCCTTCTAAACTTCTAAAAAAATTTTGCTTTATGACATATAAAGACTCAATATATATGTAGAATGTGTATATCCTTAAATATATATAATCCCCGTAATTTTAAATTATTTTACAAAAATGGAATAATATCAAATCATCTGCCGTGTCCTCCTTTAAACCCTGCCCATCACATTTCCATGGTTTTTCTATTTTGGTCTGCTAAAGAAGGACACAGGTCTTCTATGACAATCCAATTTGAATGGCTTCTAGCATCCTGGGATGAGCAGCACCCCAAGGGCCTACATCTCTGTCATCAAAAGCAACTTGGGGGGCGCCTGGGTGGCTCCGTGGGTTAAAGCCTCTGCCTTCAGCTCAGGTCATGATCCCAGGGTGCTGGGATCGAGCCCCGCATGGGGCTCTCTGCTTAGCGGGGGGCCCTGCTTCGTTTCTTCCTTCTCTGCCTGCCTCTCTGCCTACTTGTGATCTCTGTCAGATAAATAAATAAAATCTTAAACAACAACAACTTGGCAGAAGCCTGTTCTAAACTTGTTCTGGAATCCAAACTTTTCCAGATTTCTTCTCCCCAAAGCCTTTCAACCTGAAGAGTTAGGCATTCCATTTTTAGATGACGGCATTCTAAATCAAAGGAAGTATAGGGCATGATCTGGTCAGGTGGGTGAAGAGGAAGCCACCCAGGGCTGGATAAGGGGGATAGTGTGGGGAGGGCTGGCACTTGGGGGGGACAGCAGAAAATGAAAAGCTCCTGCCTTCAGTGGGACTCCAGTTCTGGTGGAGAGACAAATTCGTCATGTATTGATGAGTGCTCCAGAGAACAGAACACAAGATAAGCGTCTGAGGCTGGAAGAGCACCCAGCAGAAGTCCAGAGAAGTGAGGAGGAAAAACAGGTTGGGTAAGACTTTGAGAAGAAAGCAACCACTTTGGACAAAAGTGTATCCGCTTTTCATTTTACCTCACCTTGCCTCATGTCTCTCCTATCCCATGCTTGGCCACAATCCCCCTCTACCTTGTCGTCACCATCAACTCCCTGCCCCTTTCTCTCATTTCATCCATTTTAACTGACAAACCACAATCCGGGTTACATACAACTCTTTACTACCTACCTGCTCCTGTGCCATTTAGAGTGGTTGGGGAGAAACATGCAACTAGGGTCCTAGTTTAAATTCACGATCATCAGTCTCAGGAGGGGAATCACCAACATTTTCCCCACTATTCACTTTCCCACTCATGAGATTAATCATCTCATACCTTCTTCTCCCTTTCCTGAAATCTCCAGCACCTCAGATCCCACATTTACTCTCAGTTAAGACTTTACTTCCTGGGGTGCCTGGGTGACTCCGTCGATACACGTCTGCCTTCAGCTTGGGTCATGATCCCAGGGTCCTTGGATAGAGCCCCACATCGGGCTCCTTGCTCAGAAGCAGGCTTTCTCCCTTTCCCATTCTCCCTGCTTGTGTTCCCTCTCTCACTGTCTCGGTCTCTGTCAAATAAATAAAATCTTAAAAAAAAAAAAAAAAAGACTCCCTACTTGACTGCGGAAGTTGAAGCCATCAGAATGAAACATCACAGACTCCCTTCACGACATCTACTCACACATTGTAGATCAGTGTTTCCTGAAGCCTGGTTTGTGGGCCAGCAGCATCAGCACCTTTGGGAGCTTGTCAGATTGGGCCCCACCTAGACCTACTGAATCACAAGTTCAGGGGGTGGGGCCCAGTATGCTGTGCTTTAATCCATGCTCCCGATGATTCTGATGAACCTTCTAGTTCATACATGCTTCTGCCCTAGAAAATCCCTTCAGCCCTGCACCAGAACTTCCATCTCTCACCAACCCAACAACATGGCTCCATCCAATCTCCCCTCTTCCATATGCCAACCTCACTTCTTTCTATTAGATCATTCTTGTCAGAATACAAACATTCTGTTGTTTCTCCTCTTTCTTCCATCAGTTACCACCCATTTCTCTATTCTTTGCAGCAAAATCCCAAAGAGGAAGCTGTTACCCACTGGCTCCATTTCTTCTTCCATTCTCTCTAATCCCCTCCAGTCAGGATTTCATCCTCTTCATCCCAGTGAACTGGTCTCGTCAAGGTCATGAATGACCTCACGTTGTTAATTTTCAGTCCTCATGACCTATAAACAGCATGTGGCATTGTTTCCTCCTTGACACACTTTCTTCTCTTGGATTCTAGCATAGTGGACCTCCTTTGATTTTCCTCCTGTTTCACTGGTGTTCCGACTTAGTCTCCTTGACTGGTTCCTTTTCTGCTTTTTGTCCTCTCCATGCCAGAGTGACCCAGAGCTCAGTGCCTGACCCTCTGCACTCACTAAATTTCACCCAGTCCTGTGGCCCTGAACACCATGCATCAGTTCAAACATGCCTCCTGAACTCTGGTATATTCGACTGCCAGCTCAGCCTCTCCACTGGATGTCTCACCAGCAGTTCAAACCCAACACTTCCAAACACAAACCCCTTCCTTCCTCATCTGTCCCATCTCCTTTAGTAACAAATTCATCTCTTCCGTTTCTCAGACCAAATCCTGGGAGTAATGTTTGACTCTCTTTCTCACATCCTGTGTCATGTTTGTCAGCAAGTCTTATTGGTTGACCACTTCTTGTCACATCTACGGGCCAAGTCTCTATCCTCTCCCACCTTGATTGCCACCGCCTTGAAGCGGGTCTCACTTCCACTTTTGCTTCCCACAGTCTGTCCTCCACATGGCAGCATAGAGCTCCTGTGAACGTGCACGTCAGATCATCTCACTTCTCAGCTTACACCCTCTCATGGCTCCCATCTCACTCAGAGTAAAGGCCAGAGCCTTCTGTGGCTCACAAAGCCTATGCCATCTGACCTCTATTCCCACATTCATCTCACCGTTCTCCAGGCTTGCATCTGTACTCTTCTCCTCTGTTCCACTCACCTTTGCCTCCCCAAGACCCTTAAAACATGCCAGGTTCCTGTCAGAGGGACTTCACCCAGCTGTGTCTTCCACCTGGAACACCTTTCCCCATACATCTGCAAGGCCCACTCACTCCTTCACCTCCTTCAGGTTTTTCAGCAGGGTTGTCTTATTGGTGAGGTCTCTCCTGACTACCCTGTTTACATTCGCTGTCCCTGTTCCCACACTGCCTGTCTCCCTTGCTCTAGGCTTGCAGTAGCAGCAGTGGGCCTGAAATGATACTCACACCAGATCTGTCTCTTGCCATTCTGTGGTGGAGCGTCAAGAAAGCTAATAGAAAGAAAGAAAGAAAGAAAGAAAGAAAGAAAGAAAGAAAGAAAGAAAAAGAAAGAATGAAACAGAAAGAATGAAACAGAAAGAAAGGAAGAAAGGAAAGAAGGAAGGAAGGAAGAGAAGAAAGGAACAAAAAGGCAAGCTAATAAAAAATTGTCAAGCAGTTTTTTAAAAGATTTTATTTATTTATTTATTTATTTATTTGACAGAGATCACAAGTAGGCAGAGAGGTGGGTGGAGATAGAAGGGGGGGTGGGAAGCAGGCTCCCCGCCGAGCGGAGAGCCTGATGCGGGGCTCGATCCCAGACCAGGACCTGAGCGAAGGCAGAGGCCCAACCCACCAAGCCACCCAGGCACCCCATCAAGCAGGTTTTTTATTTTTTTAAAAGATTTTATTTATTTATTTGACAGAGAGAGAGAGAGATCACAGCAGGCAGGCAGAAAGAGAAGGGGAAGCAGGCTCTCCGCTGAGCAGAGAGCCTGATGCGGGGCTCGATCCCAGGACCCTGAGATCATGACCTGAGCCAAAGGCAGAGGCTCAACCCACTGAGCCACCCAGGCGCCCCTCATCAAGCAGTTTTAAAAACCAAATGTGCCACTAATTTCTGGTTAACAGAAATTTAAAGAGAAAATTTCTATCCTTAAATTTTAAAATTATCCCCTAAAATATCCCTAAATTTCTATCCAACTCCTGTTTTCCTAGAGTGATAGGAGCACTGACCTGGGAGCCAGAAACCTTGGATTCTCAGCCTGGACCTGTCACTAAGGAGCTCTGTGACCTGTGGCCAGCCAGGCATTAGGTTTGGTCAGCTTGGAAAAGGAGGGAGCTGGGCACAGTGACTTAGGAGGTCCACCCATCCATGTCCAATCCCCTGAACTCTATGCCAAGATAAGGCCAGCGCTGTCAGTGTTTCTCATGCCCTCCCCTCTCTCCAGGCTGTTGCTCTCCCCCGCTCACTCTTGCCCTCGAATCCCTCCCTTTCACATAGCTGCCTAAGTGAAGTGTTTTTACAAATATAAATGCCCATTTCTTTCTTGGGCCCTCCACTGGTTTCCTGTTGCACTTGGAATCCCTCCCCCCACCCCATGCTCCTTACCCTGGTCCCCTCCTCCCTGGTTCTGTGCTTCCTCTAGCTCAGCTGGTTGTGGCCACAGTGGTTTCCAGCCACTCCAATAACCGAGCTCACTGCTGCCTTGACAATCCTCTGTTTTGTGTGCATGTTCCTCCACCTCCCTCACGGTCCCCTGGCGGATTCCCTCTTATATTTAAGACTCAGCATCAATGTCATTTCCTAAGTGCGAACTTCCTTTCCTGACTATCTTCTCTAAAGCCAGATCTCCCTTGTTACTTTAAAATTCAGCTCACTACTTATTTTCTGTTTGCATCTTAACATTTATCACAATGTAATGTTATTTTCAGTCATGCAATACTCACAGTGGGATCCCATACCACGGTAAAAGAGATGGAAATCTGTGTATGGATATAGAATGATGTCTTAAGATAAACTGTTAAGTGAAAAAAACCCAAGGCACAGTACAGTGTGTGTCGAAAACCACCATTTGTATAATACAGGTGGGGGGAGAATATATTTGCTTGTATATACATATGTTATCTCTGGATGGGTGCAGAAGGAGCTGATAACATTGCTTGCCTCTGTGGAGGGGACTAGGTGGCTAGAGGAGGAGTGGGAGGCTTTTCTTGTGCATATTTTTGTATTTTGAGTCACACTAAGGACTACTTATTAAAACTGAGTGTTTTTTTAAAAAACTGAGTATTAAAAAGTTGTGCACTTGCTCTGTTTCCTATCTCCTTGAGAGAATATAAACGTCATGAGAGTGTATACCATGATCTTTCGTGTTCCTTCTCATGTTCTCAGCACTTAAAACCATATCTGGCACTTACTAGTACTCAGTAAGTATTTACAGATGAATGAATGAAAGAATGAAGGTCTCTCCCAGCTTTAACATTGTGGTTCCAATTTTAGGGCCTTAAGAATATAAGACATGGATTCCAGGACCCAGCCATTCAGAGGCACTGAGAGAGACACTGGTTTGTTCTGTGGTGTGGTGTACTGTTTTTCTTTGTTGTGATCAATAAGCTTTAAAAAAAAAATGTGAGTGGGAGTGTGTGGAGGGTGGGATGTGGAGGACCTGCCTGGCACAGATGTGCTCCTAAGTGAGAACCCAGGTAGTCAAGAGGGCAACATGCTGCTTAGATCATGCCCCAGTCTTGGCCTCTGGGGTTGGCAGCCTTAGGAACAGGCAGAATAGACCCGTTCCTTCCTCCTGAATGTTTCCTCAAAACATTCAGGATCACAGCTCCTAGCACACTCCCGTTATGAGCCTGTTTTCTGCACTAGATTCTAAACTCCCTGAGCTCAGGAACTGACTTTGTCTTGCTCACCAGTGTAGTCAGAGCCTGGCATAGAATGAACAAAAGAATGAATGAATGAATGAAAGAATAAAAGTTGAATGAGAAGACTCCGCGAACAAGGAGAGAAAGCCTGGATCAGGAGCTGTCCTACCTCCTGTAGCCAGCAGGTGGCACTAAGGGAACGTTTTTGAGTTGGCTCAGCCTGAGACTTTGTTTTCTCTTTCTTCCTTTCTTTCCCCTTTTTTAAAAAGTTTATTTGTCAGAGAGAGAGAGAGAGAGAGAGAGAGAGAGAGAGAGAGAGAGAACACAATCAGGGGGAGCGGCAGGCAGAGGGAGAAGCAGGCTCTCCGTGGAGCAAGGAGCCCCATGCGGGAATCGAGATCCTGGGATCATGACCCCAGCCAAAGGCCGATGCTTAATGGAGTGAGCCACTCAGGCGTCCCTCTTTGTTTCTATCTATCTATCTATCTATCTATCTATCTATCTATCTATCTATTTATTTAAAGATTTAAAAGAAATTTAAAAATTTATTTTAGAAAGAGAGAGAGAGCGCGCATGAGCAAGGAGGGCAGAGGGAGAAGGAGAGATCCCAAGCAGGCTCCACCCTCAGACCGGAGATCACCACCGCAGCGGAAAACCGACAGTTGGGCTGAGCCACTCAGGTCCTCCCTCCTGAGCCTTCCAGTGTGGAACACACAGCGCTATTTTGACCTAGAGCGGCGGTAGCTGATTTTTGACAAATTTACTAAGTGCTCCAGTCGGCACCAGGGAGTGTAAGAAGAGGCACAGACGGAACAGGGAGAGAGAATCTCCACACAGAAACCAACACTATCTAGGGAAGCCAAGGGCTATTCTGACCCTTAGGAGTCCCGAGAAGGAGGTTTTAAATTTGTTTGAGGCATTTGGGGAAAGTTCACAGAGGAAGGGACATCTGAACTGGGCCTTGAACGTGAAGAGTATTGGGGCGCCTGGGTGGCTCAGTCTGTTAAGTGCCTGCCTTCCCCTCGGGACATGGTAACCGGTCCCCGGATCGAGCCCTGCAACGGGCTGGGCTCCCTGTTCATCCGGGAGTCTGTTTCTCCCTCTCCCACTGCCGCTCCCTCTGCTTGTGCGCTCACACGCGCTCTCTCTGTCAAATAAAGAAATAAAATCTCAAAAAAGAAAAGAAAGAAAGTGAGGAGGATTTATGCAGATGAAGGACATTCTAAGTGGAGGGAATAGACTCAAGAGAAACTGGGAGAATGGCGAATTGACAAGGATGGCTGGGTTTTCCCCGTTTGCTGGGCAATAAAGGGTAAAGAAAAACTACTGCTCTGAGAGTTTACTTTTTTTTTTTTTAAAGTAAACTCTATGCCCAATGTAGGGCTTCAACTCTTAGCCCCGAAATCAAGAGTCACATGCTCTACTGACTGAGCCAGCCAAGAGTCCCAAGAGTTTACAAATAACAAAAGACTTAAGAGATTAACTAATGCAATGCATACAGTAGGAGCTCAAGAAATAGTCAGTGGACTGAGGTCTCTGCCCCAGGTATATAGAAGAGGCTCAATAAACACGTTGAATGAATGAATCATGGAAATCTGGGTGGTTTCTTTGCTAAATCACAAGTCCTTGCTGATGCTTTAAGAGCTCATTTTCCAAGACTCTTTCCCTCTGTGTCCAAAACTCTTCACAGGCAACTTCCTTTCTGCCAAAGAGAAGAAATCCTGACCCCACGGGGAAAGGTTTGCAATAACCTATGAGCTCCCTGGCATCCATAGCCTTATAGAGGATGCCCCAGTCCTGTCCCTAGAACATAGTCTCTTTCCTTCCGACTTATAAGAGTAATCGTCAATTATACTTTTACAGCAGATGTTATCTCTCACTTCTGTGTTGCTCAATCAGCTGGACACATTCCCATCCTCGTTTTACATAATTCGGAGGATGGCTACTTTCTCCAGACACTCTCCTTCCTACCTGTGTGACCTGTGCTGTCCAGGTTGCTACCTGCCTCTCTCCTCTTCTTGGTTTCATCTGCCAGCTTCTCGGGCTCCTGTCTGTAGCCAGTGAAGGTTGAGTTCTGGGCCTCAGCCTCCTCTGCTTTATCCTCTCCCTGGATGAGCTCATTCTTCTCGAGGTTTCAATTACCATCTAGATGTCAACAGCCCTCAGAGCTCTCTCCAGAGCCCTCTCTTGGAGCATCAGCCCACACATCCCAACAGCCAACTTGACTTTTTCACTTGGGTGTTTCTTAGGCATCTGAATCCCGACTTGCATAAAAGCCCCTCATCTTCCCCACCTGCTCCCCCTCCAGGGTCCCTGTCATGACGCACGCCATGCAGCCCGTGCCTGCATCCAGAAGCCTGTGTGAGTCATCCTTGACTCCAGTCCTGAGCCTCCCACCCCCCTCAATATCTCTTGAGACCTTCCACTGCTCTCCATCCCCACCAGCCATTATCTTGGGTTGTCCCTTCTGGGGGCCATTCTCTCCTCAGTCACCAAGGTGACTTTTTAGAAATGCAAATGAGATCATGTTAGGTATCAAAATTCTTTGAATACCCTCCCATTTCACCTATAAAATCCAAGTCTTTTAACCATGACCTTCAAGACCCTGTATGATCTGCTGATGCCCACCTTTCAGGCTCCATCTCATGCTGCTCTTTTCTCCACGCTAATTCAACCAGTTTGAATTTCACTTAAGCATTCATTCATTCATTCATTCAGGTAACCAGGTATTTATACTTTTATTTAAGTATTCATTCATTCAATCAATCATTCATTCAGGCAACCAATATTTGTGCCAGATGTGGTCCTATGTACTTGGGTGTGAACAAGGTGAATGACTTTGTCCTCACAGAGCATCCATGTTTTCTCTTCCTGCTTCAGGCTCTCCTCACATGTGGCTTCCCCAACATACACACTTTACTCCCCTTAACCTTCTAGCTCTCATCATTCAGGCCAAAATTAAGTGTCATTTTCTCTCCGTAGCTTTTCTGGACCTCTCCAGCTCTGTCAGGAACCCCTGTTGTAGATTCCCGTGATCCTGAACTTGCCCTTCATTACTCGTGTCTGTTTTCCCTGCAGCAAGCAGAGGCTCCAAGAGACAGAACCAGTCCTGCTGCCTTCGCTGGTGCCTGGCACTATGCTGGGCTCCTATCACGAGCTCAGTACATTTGCTTGAATGAGAGCACTTGTCCTTTTCATTTGGATCTGCCTTTTCAAAATATTTGAGGATGACAAATGTTGCCACAAACACAGCCCCTCTACTCAGCCTTATACATCCAATCCGCCATGTTCCAAATGCTGTGCTTTGAAGAAGACCATTGATCCCAACATCTCCCTGGGTCAAGAAAGCAAACATCCAGCCCACACAGAGATTTGCCACTAAAGCCCTTTCACTCAGTCAGCTTGTCCCACAGAAAGGCAGCTCATGGATGTCCAAGAACACAGGCTCACCTTGAGAGAGATTCTCATCTCCAGCTTTGGCCACTTGCTAATGATATGAGCAGGTCATTCAACGTTTCTGACCCTCAGCCTTCCTCCCTGTGAAGATGGGGATAATAATTCGGGCATTGCTGGGCTGATGGGAGGGGACCATTCTTGTTAGCTCTTCTCCCAACCACAAGGCAGTGCAGGTTCATGGTTAGCCATCTGGCTACTGGGTCAGAGACACCGGGGTCTGGGTCTTTGCTCCGTCACTTCATAGTAAGCTGGCCATGGGGAAAGTAACATAACATCTGAGCCTCAGTTTTCTAATGTAGAAAATGGGGACAGAGTCACACCTGTATCTAGGGCTGTGGTGGGCACTAATAGGAAGTCAATGTGTCTAGAGGATTTGGGCCAGAGGCACATGGTAAATACCCAATGCATGTGCATAGAGTCATGGCAAAAATGTGAGAGGGACAAAGAAATGGGGTCCATGGTTTTGATCTTCACCGGGGAATTAATTTGGGAACAATTTATCATCTGATTTGTCGAGGCTCCTGAAGGAGATGCCATCTGAAATGGATCTCACTCCCAAGTCTAGTGGAAGAAAGAAAAGATGTCTACGAGTAAGGAGGGTTTCATGTGCCAAGGATACATTTTATTAAATAAAAAAAAAAGCCAGAAGACTCAAAAACTTATTGAATGAAAGACGCTAGAAGTAAAGGAGTATATATTACATGATTCCATTTTTTAAAAAAGATTTAATTTATTTATTTGACAGAGAGAGAGAGATCACAAGTAGGCAGAGAGGCAGGCAGAGAGAGAGTGGGAAGCAGGCTCCCTGCTGAGCAGAGAGCCCGATGTGGGGCTCCATTCCAGGACCCTGAGATCATGACCTGAGCCGAAGGCAGAGGCTTAACCCTCTGAGCCAACCAGGCGCCCCCATGATTCCATTTTTATGAAGCTCTAGAACTGGCAAAACAATCTATGGTGATGGAGGTCAAAAGAGTTCCTACTAGGGAACTGTCTGGAAAGGAAGCATGAGGGAACTTTCTAGAAATGTTCTGTGTCTACACCGGGGTAGCAGAACCCTGGGCATATGCAAAATATGTAAGAATTCAACCAAAGGTGCACTTAAGATTTGTGCACTTTACAATATATAAATGATACTTGAAAAAAATTGTGCCAGAGGAGTTTAGAAAAGGGACTGATTTCTTCTAGCTTAAGTGGACAGTGAAGGCTGCGTGGCCTGGAGAAGGAACTGCAGGGGGGGAAGTGGCCCCTCTCTCTCTCTCAGTGGCTCAGTCACAGAGGATCTAAACAAAGCACTTAAACTTACCTTAATGGAGTCAGGAATCATCAGTAAGTGGTTTTGGATATTTTTTGCTATCTGTTTACAATGCAAAAAAAAAGGTAAAAGTTTAGGATTATATAATTGCAAAAAGCATATTCAGGGAGGTAATTATCAAGTGTAACATGAGTGTTCTATTTTTGGGTTTCATTGCTAGCTCTTCTGGCCCTTCATTCCCTTTGGCTAATGGGATTGCGAGTTGTTTTTCTGGTTCTCTTCTGTTGGAGGCAGCTGGATGATGGGAGGCCACGGATGGGGAATGCAGAGTGGGATGATCAATCACAGTTCTGCCAGGCTTTCCTCTTCACAGAGCACCTGTGTACACAGCATCTCGCTGGATAGCAATCCAGGAGGCAGACAGGGGTATCAGTCATGATTATTGATGGCAAGCAACAGGAACCAACCCTGAATGGCTTAAGCAGAGAAGGAATGTACTGGGAGGTTATCAAACAGCTCAGAGAATCAGAAGAAAAACTGGAGAACGAGGGTGAGGAAACAGGCAGAAATCAGGGAGGACTTACTAGTGAACCCCTGTGTTTTAGGGAGCCTTTGTGTCAGCTGCTTGGCTGTTACAGTTACATGTGGGAATATTCAAGACAGATTTTCCAGAAAGCAGGAGCACGGACGGGGATGACTGAAGGTTATTTGATCAGCAGAGAAAGGAGGGTCTGGGGGGGAAATCACTGCATATCAAAGACAGGGAGGTAGGAAAGGATGGTGGGAGCAGGCTTGTGAGAAGGAGTCGGGAGGGGTGAAGCTGGGAGGGCAGGTGGAGGTGTGCTGGAGAGCTCTTTGTGACTGGGTGATGGGTTTGTACTTAGAGTAGTGGGTAAAAGGACCCACTGGTCTAAGTAGGTTTGCGAGCAAGGGGATGAGATTTTCTATTTGTCCTTCGGGAAGAATAACCTGGTTCCCACAAGGGGACCGTGTGAAGCAGGAAGCCCGGAGCATGGCAGCAGACACAGTGAGCCCCAGTGTTAACGGCTCCTGAGAGACTGCAGAGGAGGACCAAGAAAGGGCTTTGGGCCTGGGTCGCTGGCAAGCAGAGGAAAGCAGTTTCCAGAGTGCTCTGGGGCCAGGCTGGATCGCAGAGAGCTGGGGACTCGGGGTCGGGGGGGGGGTGCCCACAGCATGGCGTTTCAGGTAGATGAGGACCAGGGGCTCCAGTCCAAGCTCTCCACCTCCTGCCCTGGCCTGTCACCACCCTCAGCTGCTTCTGGGCTCTCCATCCCCTTCCTCAGCTACCCCCTGCCTCAGAGCTGAGCTTTGTCTCTGGAACTCTCTCCTCCCTTCTGTTCCCCCAGCAGGACATAGCATCTTAGCCTCTGAGAAGACCTCACATGGGAAGGGGGATGCTGGGGAAGGGGCAGGGCCTGCCAGGGACACGGTCAGGAAGTGGCAGAGCCAATAGTGAAAGTCCGCCTCATCTGCCTGACCCGGGGCTCTTCTCTCCCACCCTTTCTCTTGCCAGAATCCATTTCTGACTGAGCCCTTTCATCGGTTTGCTTGGTAGCCCCGTGGTTTGCATGAGCCCAGGACTTAAAAGTCTTCATTTGGGGTTGCCTTCCAATGAGACCTTGGCATCTCTTCCAGAACCGAGTCCAGGGCTCTGCACGAGGCTGCCTCATGTAGGTCAGGAGTCCAGGGCTCTCCACCTGGCTCTGCCTCTCGACCTGCTGAGAGGGCCGAGCGCAGTCCCAGCCCCAGAGGCAGTGCTGGCAGGAAACCACGGAAATAGGGAGGAAGGACCCAGACAGAGGGCACTGAGTAGGCTTTTTGCTCCTTGGATGCTCCTAGGGAATTCCTTCACCTCTGAGGAGAATTCAAGCAGTGCCCCCGGGCTCTACAGGCCTGGCTTGAACAGGGGCTTCTCAGGACCAAGCTTGCGGTCCGGGAAACGTGTTATGTTCTCTCTTCAGTTGTGATGCAAGACCTGTGAGTGGACCAAACTTGAACTTGGATTATAAATCCCCCAGGACATACCCATCCTCCCACTCCAACTCAGGCTGAGATGTGCAAGTGTCCTTGTTTCCCTCATTTGCTCCTTCACTGAGGGGGTTGTCCTTTGAGGGTCCCGGTTCATTGGAGGGTTCCAGTTCTTTCTCCTTACCCTATACTGCCAGGACCTGGACCTACCACCTCTTTGACATCTCCTGACTCATCCCCCCACCCCGGGAATCTTCCCTTGCTATTTTCTTTTTTTAAGTAAGCTCTATTGCCCAACATAGGGCTCAACTCACGACCCTGAGATCAAGAGTCCCATCCTCTACCGACTGAGCCAGCCAGGCGCCCCCCTGCTCCCCCCACAGCCCCTGCTTTTCTTCACCCTCACACTAGATGGATCTTAGTAAAACGAGGCTCTGCTCATGCTCAAGAACCTTCAGTGGCTCCCCATGGATAAAAATGTAGCGTTTCAGGCCTTGACAGCAGGGCTTCAACCCAACTCCTTCCTGGCCACTCTTAACAGGGAGGCCACTGGGCAGGCAGGCAGTGACTCAGGGGACCCCAGGGGGAAGCGCAAATCACCTGCTCAGCACTTGGGGCACCTTGCCTGGCAAAATGTTAACCCCTTCCCACCCTGTCACTCATGTTTTCTCAGACTTCATTTACACATTTTATTTATAACATTGCAGTGAAGAAAAAGAAATGCTATTTTATTTATTGATTTATTTTTAAGCCGGTTCCATGCCCAACGTGGAACCCAACTCAGAGACGGAACCCACAACCCTGAGACCGAGACCAGAGCAGAAATCAAGAGTCGGCTGCCCAACTGACCCAGTCACCCAGGTGCCCTGAAAAAAGCTACTTTAAAAAGCTGCTTAGAGGGTCACCTGTGTGGCTCAGTCGGTTAAGCGTCTGCCTTCACCTCAGGTCATGATCCCAGGGTCCTGGGATCGAGCCCCACAGTGGGCTCCCTGCTCAGCTGGGAGCCTACTTCTCCCTCGGCCTGCCGCTCTCCCCTGCTTGTGCTCTTTCTCGCAAATAAATAAAAAAAATCTCGGGGGAAAAAAAAAGCTGCCTGGAATGGGAAATTTTGTTATGTATATTCAACTACAAGAAAAAAAAAAAAAGAGCTGCTTGGCAGCATTTTCTAGACTAAGCCAGACTTCATCCTGGTAGAAGACTGCCTTTTTTGGGACAACATACCTACTTGGCCTTTCAGTTATGCAAAGCAGGTTTTGCAATGAATATGGAGGGAGAAGCTGAGACCAAAGAGACAGCTGAGCTCTGTGCACCCTGAGATTGGGGGCTGGGGGGAGGTGGTTAGGTTGTTGCTTCTGTTTGGTCATTAATGATATTCTGCTTCCTTGGAGGATCCAGGAAATGGGTTTGGACACAGAGAAGAGAGGGCAGGGACAGAGGACTTTGATCTGAGCTGGGAAGGCCCCATTAACATGGCAGGGAGTGGGGTGAGGGGGTGGGGGCTGGGGAGGAACTTTAGGATGTCCTTTCTTTCTTTCTTTCTTTTTTTTTTTTTAGTAAGCTCTATGCCCAACATGGGGCTTGAACTCATGAACCCAACATCAAGGGTTGCATGCTCAGGTGCCTGAGTGGCTCAGTCGGTTAAGTGTCTGACTTCGGCTCACGTCATGATCTTTGTGTCCTGGGATCAAGCCCGGGCAGGCTCTGTGCTCAGCGGGCAGTCTGCTTCTCTCCCTCTCCCTTGGCCCCTCCCCCTGCTCCCTGCTCATATTCTCTCTCAAATAAATAAATAAAATCTTAAAAAAAAAAAAATGAGCCAGCGAGGGGCTCCCCCCAAATTTGCCCTTTGTAACCAAATTTTACCTGGACCATCATTTGAGGAGGAGGCTGGTTCTGTGGCAGAAGGTGAGGAGGAATCTTAGGTAACCTGGGCTGTGGGAGAAAGGGGACTGTTGCCAGGGTTGGGATGGAGTCCCCAGGGGGGGAGGTGGAAGGTATGAGGCCCGTGGCTCTCTCTGACATCAGGACCTAGGAGCAGCAATGTTCTGGGGGCCTTTAGGAAAGTGCTGGAGGCTTTCTCTGGAACCCAGGCCTGGCTACAGAACTGAAAAATAATGGAAACGAACTCCCACCTCGTTTACTTGCCTGGCCTTGGGGGCTAGGGGGAGGCAGCTTGGCCTGGCAGGCAAAAGGCCAGGAGTTAGCTCTCTGGAGAGAAGAGCAGGTTCGTTGGGTTCCTCTCACTCTCCCTGTGGAAAGAGAGGAGAGAGAGAGGAGCAATTTGCAAGTCTCCCTCAGAGCTCTTTCCACTTTCATAGGAGCCTGAAGAGTGGGATGAGTCATGTTTCCAAATGTAGTGAAGAAGGAGCCCCAGCCTCCCTCCAGGTCCCAACCCGCTGTCTCGTCCGCTCGGGTGGGACTGGCAGCAGGAGGAGATCTATTAATTTGTAGAAAAATGAAGATAGCTTTCGGAATTTTCTGCTAATCATAAAAGGTTTAGGAAGTTGCACATACATAACAAAATCACGTCATTCCATCCCCCAGAGATAGATCCTGTTAGCATCTGGGGTCAAGCTTCCCACGCTTTGTTTTCTTATGCTTTCGTGACCCAGAAGTCAGCCAGGCTCTTAAGATTGAGATAAGATGAGGGGCGCCTGGGTGGCTCAGTGGTTAAAGCCTCTGCCTTTGGCTCAGGTCATGATCTCAGGGTCCTGGGATCGAGCCTCACATTGGGCTCTCTGCTCAGCAGGGAGCCTGCCTCCTCCTCCTCTCTCTCTCTGCCTGCCTCTCCGCCTGCTTGTGATCTGTCTGTCAAATAAATAAAAATCTTAAAAAAAAAATTGAGATAAGATGGGCTTGAACTCTTTATTCTGTACCCAGTAGAAACTCCACTCCTTCCTCAAAACTGGGCTTCTTCAGGGGCATAAATGGGCACAGTCACTTCTGGCTCCTGTCTGCTAACTGCTGAATTCTTTTTTTTTTTTTTAAGATTTTATTTATTTATTTGACAGAGATCACAAGTAGGCAGAGAGGCAGGCAGAGAGAGAGGGGAGGAAGCAGGCTCCCTGCAGAGCAGAGAGCCGGATGCGGGGCTTGATCCCAGGACAGAGGCTTTAACCCACTAAGCCACCCAGGCGCCCCTAACTGCTGACTTCTTAGTTTCTGCAGCCTTTTGGGCTGTCCTGGTGCCCAACTCCTGGGGCAACCCGGCAACTGAGACCAGGATCTTAGCACTTTTCTTCCATTTCCAGAAAAATCCCTATTCACAAGAAGCCATGTGTGTATTACAAACATTCTTAATGTCTGAGGGACCAAGAGGTTACATCACAGGAATACAAACCACCTAAAATTGAGGTTGAGGTTGAGGGGCGCCTAAGTGGCTCAGTCAGTTAAGCATCTGCCTTCAGCTCAGATCATGATCCCCAGGTCCTGGGATTGAGCCCTGAGTCAGGCTCCCTGCTCAGCATGGAGCCTGCTTCTCCCCTTCTCTCTGTCACTCCCCCACTTGTGCTCTCTCAAATAAATAAATTAAAAAAATATATATATATATTTTTAAAAGATTTTATTTGTTCATTTGCCAGAGAGAGCACGAGCAGAGGGAGCAGCAGGCCAAGGGAGATGCAGGCTCCCCACCAATCAAGAAGCCTGATGCAGGACTCGATCCCAGAACCCTGGGATTACGACCTGAGCCAGAGGCAGATGCTTAACTGACTGAGCCACACAGGCATCCCAATAAATATAATACTTTAAAAAAAATAAATAAAAGTGAGGCTGACCTGGGGTGCCTGGCTTGCTCAGTCATTAGAGCATGTGACTCTTGATCTGAGGGTTGTGAGTTCAAGCCCCACGTTGGGTGTAGAGATTACTTAAATAAATAAAACTTCACATAAAAAAAGAAAATAAAATCGAGGTTGACCTGCTTTTGGGAAAAGTCCTCAGGTCCTCTGTCAGGGCCTGTGCCACCACCCTCCTTTCTCGGTGTGCCTCCTTGCAGCTCCCACATGTGGTTGCTGGTGTACGTCTCTTCTAGGCTGGGCCGAGAGCAGGTGCACTTGGGTGCACAGGACTTCCCCCTCGAGTGGTTTATTGAAGTGTTATCCTAAGGAAAGACAATTCTTTCTCTAAGGAGCCTGCTGCCATCTGCTAAGGCGACAATTCCTTCTCTCCTGCTAGACGTGTCTTTTTTTTTTTTTTTAAACAAAAAGGAGCTCATTCTAAACATTCTCTATGACAACAGAGCTGATCTTCTTTTCTCTTTTTTACAAAAGAGGATCTGAAAAGAAACCTTGTCTCTTGCCTAAAAGCTGCTCTGCCCAGATCTTTACCCAGCTAGGTCTTTTGGCCAGACAGATCTGTGCCCTGGGGTTCCACAGACTTGTAAATACCTCTAAATGGCCTGTTAAATGTTGTATTTGTTTCTTATTTATTGTTTACTCTTCTCACTAGAATGTAAATTTAGTGAGGTCACTGATTAGTTTTGCTTTTTTCACTGCTCCATCTTCAGCATTAATCACTTTGTAGACTGTATTATTCAGGGTTCTTCAAAGAAACAGAGTCATTGGGATGTGTATATAGAAAGAAGAACTCATTTAAAGGTGTTGACTCATGTGATTATGGAGGTTGGCAGTCCAGACTCTGTAGGGTGGGCTGGCAGGCTAGACGCTCAGATGGGGTTTCAAGTGTGAAGGTTGTCAAGCTGGAGAATCACCTCTTGCTCATGGGAGGTCAAGTCTTTTGTTCTATGTGGGCCTTTAACTGACTGGACAAGGCCCACTCAGATATTGAAGGGTAATCTGTTTTACCCAAATTCCAACAATTTAAATATTAATTCATCCTTTGGGCGCCTGGGTGGCCTCAGTTGGTTAAGTGTCTGCCTTGGGCTTGGGTCATGATCCCAGGGTCCTGGGATCCAGTTCTACATCCAGTTCCCTGCTCAGCGGGGAGTCTGCTTCTCCCTCTGCCCTTCCTCCCTGCTTGTGATCTCTCTCTTTCACTCCCCCTTCCTCTCTCTCAAATAACTAAATAAAATCTTTTAAAAATATGTCAATTGATCCAAAAGACCCCCATAGAAATGTCTGGAATTATGTTTGACCAAATATTTTTGCAGCGTGGCCCAGCCAGGTTGACTGGGCCAAATTAACCATCATGACAGGCACTTGATAACTATTTGTTGAATTAATGGCTGAGTGAATGAATGAACTTAAGCAAGGTGAGAGTTCTGTCCTGGTCACACAGCTGGCAAAAAGAAGGGACACATCTTCTGAACTTGAGGCAGGCTACTGTTCTCACCATCCCTCCACAAGGCTTCTTCTGAACAGTGACCAGAGCCAGCCTTGTGTGGTTCTTGGGGCTATTGTCAGAGCACAGAAGACTTTCGTCTGCAAGCTCTTGACATTCCACAAAGATCTATGCTCATGTCTGGCATCATTACAAAACACCCCTGTCTAGAATAGGACTTAAAAAAAAAAAAGATTTTATTTATTTATTTGACAGACAGAGATCACAAGTAGGTAGAAAGGCAGGCAGGGGTGGGGGGAGCAGGCTCCCCACTGAGCAGAGAGCCCAACATGGGGCTCGATCCCAGGACCCCGAGACCATGACCCAAGCCGAAGGCAGTCGCTTAACTGACTGAGCCACCCAGGCACCCCTACGATAGGCCTTTTGATAGAAATGCTCACGTGCATTATCTGAAGCAACTAAAAAATTATTTTACGAAAAGGAAAGCCTCACCTAAAAGCTCCTGCAGGTGTGGATAAGCAAAGAGCTAGGCTCTTTGGTGTGGAGATCTGGTCCCAAACCACTAACCTACCCAGCAAATTGTTGCCCACTTCCCTTTGTGCTCTCTGCCTTCCAGCCAGGTTAAGCAACTTCCTGTTACCTGCGCAGACCCTGAATTAATTCCCCCTTCCTTGTTTCACCTGGTGCTCTTACCACCCCTAGCATGAACTGCCCTTTACATTTTATGCATTTATTTATTCATTCAATAAATATTTCTTAAGCCCCTAAAGGGGGCAGGTGTTATCTTTGCACTGGTCACACAGTGATGAGCAAAAGAGGTTAAGGTGCCTGCCCTTCCTAGAGCTCACATTCTAGTATTGGGAAAACAGACACAATTCAAGCCAGTATATGAACAAGATGATTCCAGGTGGTGATTAGCACTGGGAAGAAAGCCAGGAAGTAATAACAGGCTGCAACAAGCTGATGTGGGAGATAGTGCTGGGGTGGGGGAGAGATGTCTTGTAGACGGAAGCTCAGGGCTGGTGTTTGAGGAGAGACCCCAGCCACCTGGGGACTGGGGGAAGAACGTTATAGGTAGAGGCAAGTGCTAAGGCATAGGGTTGCGCAAGCTTAATGGGTTAGAAGAACAGCGAAAAAAACCCCAACCAAACAAATGTGTATTTCATACTTCGTCAGGCATGTGCTAGGTTCTTTGCATATAAGGATAATGGGCTCAGGTCATGGGGCATGGTCCTTTCTCTTAAGAGTTCGTTATTTTGGTGCGGACATAGATGTTATAACTGACACCTTTTCGGGGGATGTGCCTGGACCATGAGTCAGTGACCCCACTCGCTCCTTTCCCCATCCAGGGCCGCGGGGCCCCTAGCAGCCATGTTTGCCAGTGAGCCCATCCACCAGTGGCCATGGCTGATTGGACCAGGGGGATCACCTGACTTCAACAGGTCCAATCAGGTTCCCTCTTCCCAGGACCCCGGAAGGGGGCTTCAGGCGTCACACCCCCCACCCCCCTGGCTTGTGACTGGCACTAGAACATTTATTAACTCAATAAAATTGCCTCTCGCTGCTGTTGTGAGGGTGAGGTGACCGGCCGTGCCGATTTCCCCAGGACTGAGAAGTTTCTGGGGTAAAACTAGGAGAGTGGCGGGCCAGCCGGGATAGTTGGTCATCCTGTCTGCTGTGTGCCAGGGCCAAGGGTTGAACCTGAGAATTTAGGACCTGCGGGCTGGTCGGACCCGTTCGCGTGGCTGGAGCAGCGGAGGAGGCCAAAGTGCTGAGAGAGGAGAATGGTGGAGAAACACCGTGAGTCCTGGCTTCTATTCTTGGTCCGGGGGTCTTCCCAGAGGCCATCTATGTCCCTTACCATGAATTCTCAGACAGCCCTGTTCCCTTCAGATGAAGCTCTTTTGTTGGCTTCAGTGAGCTGCGGGGGGCTTCTGAGGGTCTCAGCTCCCAGCTACTTTATCGACCCTCTCTCGTACCTCTCACTGCCGCCTCCCTTACTTACATGTCACCTTTTAGACTGTAAAAATCCGCGTGTGGATCATCTTTGCTCTTCTCCCCAAACATAGTGTCTACCTTGTCTTTTGTATAGAAAGTGCTCGGTTCAATTATTATATGCAAATAAGGGGTTCTACACAGCCCGGGCAGTGTGAATAGTTTTCCTGAGTGATGATAATCTCTCGCACTTGTGTGGTGCTGCAATCTATAAAGCATGTTCAGGTTCATTAGTTGACGGGCATCCAACTCTTCCAAATTTGAATATTAGGGGCGCCTGGGTGGCTCGGGTCATGATCCCAGAGTCCTGAAATCAAGCCCCACGTTGGGCTCCTTGCTCAGTGTTGGGGGGAGGGGGGCGCTTCTCCTTCTCCCTCTGTGCTCCCACCCCATGCTCTCTCTCAAATAAATAAAATCTTTAAAAAATTTGGGGGTATTAGTAATAATAGCAGTTGCTCTTTATTTTGAGTATATTCTGTGGGCTCAGGGACAAAACAGTACCTTGAGGCTCAGAGAGAGGAAGTGATTGGCTCAGGATCCCTAAGTTTCTGTGTCACAGATCCCACGACAGAGCCTTGTGTTCAGGCTGCAGACCCATATTCCCTCTGCCCAGCCAAGATCTCAGGCTGCTCAGCCCCTCCCCCTGGGGCTCTGCCCTGACCCCCTGGGGTGCTGTGGGCTGCAGGTCACTCAGTTTGCCAGTTTGGCCAACCTAGGTCAATTGGGCTCTCAGGAGCCTCTGTGGTTGCCATGGCACCTTCCCTAGGCTCCTCTCAGTGTAAACCTGGGGGCGAGCTGTTTTGAAGCAAATGGGGAAAACAGAGAAATTTTCTCACTAATGCGGGCAACTAGCAAAAGGGCTGCCTCTCCTCTGAATTTCTTTCAGCACCTCGCAGGTGAGTCTGGGGCCATGGAGTCCAGTCGCTGCATTTCACAGGTGAGGAAACTGAGGCTCTGAGTGCTTGGAGTTTCACAGAGAGATTTTGTGCTGTGGCCAGGAAGGTCTATGGACTCAGAGAGACCTGGGTTCCAATCCAGCTCCTACACGACCTTGAGCAAACTCTCAGACTGCTCTGAGCTCTAGATTCCCAATCTGTAAACTTGGAGTCATGATCGTCCTCCCCTGAAAGAGTTAAGTGAAGGATTAAATCATATACATAAAAGGGCTTCACGCAGTGCCTGGCATATGAATGGTGCCCATTCATTGCCCATTCATTGCCCAAGGTCATCCTGCCCAAGGTGGGAGAAGGGGCATTGTTACCAGATTCAGGAGACGGGTTCTGATCTCGATTCTGCTCCCAATTCTGCTCCTAACTTGCTGTCTGTCAGTGCCTTTATCCCACTTTGCACCTCAGCATCTTTCTCTATAAACGGAAGGAGGGTTGGACTAGACAATGGCTAAGCCTTTTTTCCAGTTCTACGGTTCTGAGCATCTGGTGACAGGATACTAGTCCCAGGTTCCCTAAATCTGTCTGTTTCACCTCACCTCCCGCCTTGCTACCAGAATGGTCCTGGTGCCCAGCTGGGAGGCCAGCACCCTGAGCCTGAGGGCCCTTTAAGGAGAGAGAGCGATGCCTCTGAGGGTAGGAACTTTCCATGAGGGCTGGGGCTGTGGACACTCATCTAGCTCCCCAGCACCCCGCTCTGGCTCAGGGTTTTGCCCAGGGTTTGTTGGGGAGAGGCTGGGGAGGACAGGGATGGGCAGCGGGGTTGCGGGGGAGGGGAGGTGGAGGATACCTTGGAAGAAGGAGACTAGGACTTGCCAGCAGGGAGTACCCATCGGACAAGGTCACCTGAAAGTGGTTATTAATACTCGGCTTCAGAGTGTGCAGATGAGAGCTGGGGCAGTGCCGTGCTCCAGAGGGGAGTTACTGAGGATGAAGGAGGAGGATGGAGGCAGGGGGTAGCATTAGGGATTCCAGCCGAGGGAATGGGAATGAACTCCAGATGGAGGGAGGAGGAGGCTTGGGATGAGGTGGGAAGCTGAAGGGAATGAGCAGAGGAAACAAAGTGGAGAAAGGCAAGGCAAGAGGCAAGAGCTGATTTGTTCTCTAAGGAAAATGACAGCTTGATAGAAAAAATGGGAGACAGAGCGTGTTCATTCTGCCATCCTGAGCTTCCCTCACTGTCCCCCAGGAGGCAGGCAGCTGTGGCACTGTGCATGTTCTCCGAGAAGTTTCCAGAAGGCCCTTCTCTCCACCAGGTCACACTCCACTGAGGCCCATTGTCTTCTGTAACACCTCGGCCTCTATTCATGAAGCTCTAGCTGGCTCTGGGCAGGGAGCACACTCTCCTCCCAGCCACTGTCCCTTCCCTTTTGCTCTCACTCAAGTCCCTTCGATCCCTGCCCCTCAGCATCCACCCCCTCCCCCTCAAACAAGCAAATCTTGTAGTTTGATGCTTGTGAATCAGCTCTAGAGAGGACCCAGACCACCGTTCAGTACATGTACCCACCATGGCCAGATCCCAGGGATGGCCCCTTCTCGGTCTGGGAATCACTTTGCCTCACATTTGAGAAAGGAAGGTTGTTGGAATAACAGCACTAGCCAGGATGGCAGCTTATGAAATGTTTCCATTGTGTCAGGCGCGGCAGCAAGCTCTGTGTTTGCATTGCCCCATTTCTCTTCTTCATAATCCTATAAAATATGTGTTATTAGCAGTTCCTCTTAATAGATGTGGAAATGGAAGCTTGGCAAAGTTGGTAAATTTTCCAGCATCCCCTAACTAGCGCGTGGCAGGCCCAGTGTTCAAATGCAGGGTCCATATTCTTAATCACAGATTTCCACCTCCCAGTTTCAAAACAAATACACATTCATGCCACTAAGCCATGTTCATTTATTTCTGTGTCACTCTTCTTGGGATGTTACCCATGCATGGATGCATCCTTCAGGAATGCTTTTAAGCTGCAAGTAACAAAAAGACAGGACTAGCAGGGGCTCACACCAGAGGTCTTGACATAGGCAGTCCAGAGCTGGTATACTCAGAGCTCAACAACATCACCAAAGATCCAGGCTTGTTCTGTCTTTCCACTGACAAGCTCACCATACTGGCTTTTCATTGTCATGTTTACTGTATGATTGCAGGATGGCTGCTATAGCTCCAGGCATCATATCAGCATCCCAAGGGGGTTTGGGCAAATAGTTTCCTTCTGATGGGCCTTTGCTTTTCATTCTGGGAAAAGAAAGCCTGTGAGCAGATTTGTTTTTACATCTCATTGGTTACATATCCACCCCTGGGATGCAGGATGTTGTAGGGAAGTATGTGTTATGATGGCTCCTGCTTAACAAATCATCCCCAAACCTAGTGGCTTGAAACCACAACCATTTATTTTCCATCAGCTGTCTGTGGATAGCTGAGTAGTTCTGTGATCTGAGTCAGCCCGGGCTAATCTTAGCTGATCTTGGCTGGTCTTACTTGGCTGGTCTTACTTACTTGTGTCTGTGGTCAGCTGTAGGGTTGGCTGAGGGCTGCCTGGTCTAGGAAGGTCTTACTTACTCACATGCCTAGTGTTTGCTGGTTATCAAATGGGGTGATGGGGTGATGACTCTCTTATCCAGCAAGCTAGCCCAAGCTTGTTTCCATGGTAGCGGTAGAGTTCTAAGAGATTGGGTAGAAGAATGCAAGGCCTCTTGAGATCCCAGACTCTGAGCTGGCATGCTGTCATTTCCATCTCATCTTTTGGGCAAAGCAAGTCACAAAGCTGGCCCAAGCACAGGGGTAGGAAATGGACTCCACTGCTTGATCGGAAGAGCCATAAGGTCACATGGCCAAGAGTATAGACACAAAGAGGAATGAAGAAATTGTGACCATTTTGCAATCTACTACAGACTGTCATAATTTATTAAGGCCAGTTCACCCCCTGGGGGTGAGGGGAAGGAGCTCCCTTTCCCAAAATCAAGGGAACCCACCTACCCCTGATCAGAGACTAGGAGAATAAGGGGAAGACATGGTTGTTGGGCAGATGGCAGGCAGTGTCTGGACAGGGGTCTAATCCTGGGGCTGAGGAGCTGGTGGGAGATTCTGCAGCTCCAGTTTCCCCCATCACCTTCCTTCTTCCAAAGACAGTGATTTTCATCTGTCTTTTGTTGATACCTGGTCTGGGCCTCATGATGTTTCCTCTAACAGGTATATGCTTTTCCTCCTTGACATTCAGTGTTACAAAAACAATTTGAAAAATAAATAAATAAAACAAACTCCACCCCTGCCCCCATCCACCAGGGTTGTGGGAAAATCCAGAGTCAGAGAGGAGAGGGCCTGGTAGGGGGATGGTTTAAGCCTTCTCCTTCCTTGAGGTTTGCATGATCCAGGAAACATGAGGCAAAGACCTTTGGCATTCTGTCCATCCGGGTCACGTCTGAAGTGCTTTTGTTTAAGCCCCAGGTTCCACTTGAAAGCAGGAGCCTTTATCTCTCTTCCCTTGACCCTGAACTTGCTGCCAAAATATTCCAAGTTCTTACTTGCTGCCCATCAAAGTCCTCACTCAGGGAACCTACAAACTCTTCTGTCCTCTCCTTCTCAGGGAGTCCAGTCTTCTCCTGCTGTGGCCACCCTCCCTCTTCCACTCCATTCTCTCTTCCTCTGGACAGACCAAGGCCTCCCCAGCAGTGTGTGGGTGGGATGGTGTTCTAGGAATCCAGGACCTGACAGTGCTTCCAGGAGGGAGATGTGCTTCCAGGGAACAGACAGTGTGTGATAGAAACTAATCTGGGGGAGCAGGGAAGGGAACAACATCGCAGCTGAGACGTGATGGGGGTGCGGGAGGGGCTTAGCTGACAAAGGGGCCGAGGAGGCTGCAGTAGAGTGTTACAGGCAGAGGAACCCTCATCCCAGCAGTAGCTCACATATGGAGGACTGCCTACATGCCGGGTGCTACAAGGTAGGGGCTTTCATTGTCCCTGTTTTAGGAAGCTAATGGATGAAGTTAAATGACTCACCCAAGGTCATACAACTAGTAAGTGGCTAAGCTGGGATTTCAACCAGTCTGACCCCAGACCAGCCCCTTCTGCTTAACCACATAGATGAACCTGGAGGTGGGAGAAGCAGGTTATGTGGGGGAACCACCAGCTGCTTATTTTGGCTGAAGGATGGCATGGGAAGAGGAAGGTGGTACAAGGGGCTGGTGAGAGAGAGAGGTGAAGGCATGGAGCGCCTGTGGCCATGGTACTGCCTGGATACAGGGAGGCCATTTCAGGAGCGATTTTGGTAGTTTCAGCAAGAAATGGTGGCATGTCAGACTGGGAAGGTGCTAGTAGGGATGAAGAACGATGGCAGCCGTGGGTTATCTGGGAAGAATGGACAGGACTTGGTGATTGCTTAGAGGTGTGGTTACGAGGGGAGGAGAGACAGGAGTCAAGGATTCACAGACTTCTGGCTTGGGCAACTAGGTGGATAGTGCCAACCCTGTTTCCTTCACTGATCTGCTCTGTATCCTTGGGCATCTCACCCAGGCTCTCTAGAAGTCTGTCTTCCTAGCTAGAAATGGAAGATAATGAAACCTGACCTCATCTTGTAATTGGATAGTGTCAAGATAAGGTGAAGTCATCAATCTGGAAGTGCTTTGGGAAGTCAGAAGTGCTTTGCAAATGCAAGTGGTTATTATTTTATGGTTATGGTTAAGGTCATCGCCCTCCTGGGGCTTGCAGATGAAGCTAGACTGAGAGGCAGCCCAGGGGAGCTGCCCGCTCGCTCGCTCGCTCACTCACTCACAGTATTTTCCATCAGGCAGATCTGTCTCTTTGGCAGGTGGGAGCCACATTCCCACATACTAAATTGTTAATAGCTTCCCCAGGGAGTTCCTTCCTGCTCTGACTCCTTCAGTGATTTCTGTTTCTCCACTGCTGACGCCTGCTGATACCCTAGATTGGCCTTGGATTTCCCATCCAGTTTTGTTTTTTGTTTTTTTGTTTTTCCCTTGAAGTCAAGGATGGGAACAAGCCTGAAGCAGAGCCGAACCCTTTGGTGACCCAGGCTGGAGGGCTGTGTCTACTCTGCTTCAAGAGCAGGGTCAGATTCAAGAGTCTCCTGAGCTCCCAGTGACTCATCACCCTGCAGTGGGGAAGTTCTGCTGAGCGGAGACAGGAGTGATGGGTTCTTGTGTTTGGGGTGGGGGAGTGGTGACTGTCTAGTTTTTGCTCTGAGAGGCAGCGAGGGTGGTAGTCAGGGGACTGGCTTTTGGAGTCACACAGACCTGGCTTGGCATCCCAGCTTGGGCTGGGGCAGCTAACCTAGTCTCTGGAAAATGGAATACTAAGGGTAGAAACTCACGCCTGAGGGCTGTTGAAGATTAAATAAGATACTCCTCAAAGCACTTGGCCCAGGGCCTGGCACATAGCAAACTCTCTACAAATGGTAGCCACAGGATTATTTATGAGTGTGGCCACGGAAATGAGACTGCTTGTTAAAGATAGACTAGAATGCTCACATTTAAGTCAGAGTTGATTTCTTTAAACTACTCACTTTGGGACGCCACTGGGGACAGCCCGTTAGATGGCTTTCAAGTTTCCATACGTTCTTTCAATGTCCTCAGCGGGGGCAATTCATGGGCACCTGGCATGCATCTTAATCAGTTTGGGGGGCTCTGACAAAGCACCCTAGACACAGGGGCTTATGAGCAACAGGAATTTCTATCTCATAGTTCCAGAGGCTGGAAGTCAAAGATGACGGTGTCGGCATGGTTGGGTCCTGGTGAGTACCTTCTCCTGGGTTGCAGACTGCTGACTTGTGTTCTCCCAGGAGAAAGAAGAGATAGCAGGCAAACTCTTAAAAGGGGCAGACCATAGCAGCACGTGTGTTTTCCTAGGAAAGCATGTGGCTCATGCACTTGGTCATTTACATATCTTTACCAGCTTCTTGATTGTGAGCTGCTTTAGGAGAGCCACGGTCTTACTCATCCCCATGTGGTAACTCATACTCACGTAGCCTTTCTTGGTTGGCAGAGCACCTGCTGCTTCACCAAACCCTCACCCCAGTCCTGTACCTCTGCTTTATAGATGAGAAAACTAAGGCTCAGAAAGGTTAAGGGGACTCTTTTTTTTTTAGAGAGAGGGAGCATGAAAGGGAGCAGGGGAGGGGCAGAGGGGGAGAGAGAGAGAGAGAGAGAGAGAGAATCCCAAGCAGACGTCTCGCTGAGTGCGGAGCCTGACAAGGGGCTCAGTCTCAGGACCCTGAGATCATGACCTGAGCCAAACCCAAGAGTTGGATACTCAACCAACCGTGCCACCCAAGCGCCCCAAAGGGACTCTTTTTTTGTCTTTTGCCTCCACCATAGCTGTGGCTTTGCACCATATCATTTCTATTCCGGGGAGGAATTAAACAAACGTGGGATGCAGTTTTTAAAAACTCCCTTCAGCCCAGTATGGCTGGAGCACACGATTAGGGTGGGTATGGGGATGGAGTTAGAAGAGGGAAGCTGGACGCCCTGATTGGGACCAGACTTGGGAGGGCCCTGAGGGCAATGGCAAGGAATTGGGTAGGCTTGCTTGGTGATAGCCCAAAGCCAAGGGGAGAGGGGTGGAGCTGGCAACTAGCATTTCAGTTCCAAGTAAGATGCAGTTGCAGAATTTATACAAAGGGTGGTAGTTGCTTAAAAGGATTCCCAAGTCCTTTGTTAAGCAATATCTGTCTTCCTCATCAAAATGGCTGCTCACCAAAGTTGGACTTGAACTTCTTATTCAGTTACTTATCAAACTCTAGGAACTGTACTAAGGTGAGGGTACAGAGATGCACAAGACCTGTTGTAAAGTTGATTAAATATGTGGAAATTCTGTAAAGAAGAGGTACATGATGCCATGATAACAAAATATCAAGAGCACCTACTCTAGTTGGGGGGGCAGTCAGTGAAGGTTTCGTGGAGGAAGTAATATTTAAGCTGAAACTTAAAGGATGGATAGCATTTAGCCTGGAGAATTGGCTGAGCCTTCTGAATAGAAGAAATAGAGTGTGCAAAAGTCCTGAGGTAGGAAAAAACTTGGCTTGTTGGAAAGGTAGGGAGGAGGACACAACTCTAAAAAAGTAGCCCTCTTTGTCCCAATTTCTCCCCCTTGGCACCAGAGTACCCGGCCCTTTGGGACAAGGGACTGTTTTGGCAGCCCTTGTGACCACCGAGCAAAATTGTCTATCTTGGGGCACCTGGGTGGCTCAGTTGGTGGAGCATGCGACTCTTGATCTTGGGGTCATGAGTTCAAGCCCCATGTTGATGTAGAGCTTACTTAAAAAAAGAATAAAGTAACCTTAAAAAAATGGCCAATCTGAAGAGTCCTTAGGTGGTTGAGTGGGAAAGCCTTGGGGTCAGAGTCTGCTGTAGCTGTTGGAGGGGCTCAGACAGCAGCTGGGAGAGGCCTAGAGAATGAAGAAGAGGGTGAACTTGGGAATTCTGGCTTTATTCTTTTTGGGAAAGGGTAAGAGCCTTACACATAGGTGGATGACTCAAGCTGGGGAGTGGTCTGAGTGAAGGGAAGGACCCTTGCCCAAACACTCAAAGAGCATCTCCCAAGAGTCTGGAGCTTGGGAACCCCAGTGTTGTCCCATTCCATTCCCCCTTGGGACTTTTATTCATTTAACCAGTATTTCCTGAGTACCCACTGTGACCCTAGACCTCTACTGGGTGTAGGGATAGATCAGGTCTAGTCTTCCCAAGGAGGAAACAAGCTCAGATAGAAATAATTATCATAGGGGATAAAATAGTACCTAGCCTAGACTTCTCATCTGTAAAATGGGGACATTAATAATAGAATCTACTCCGAAGTGTTGATGCATGAGTAAAGTGCTTATCACGGTGCCTGGAACAGAGTAATGGTTGGTAGAGAGAGTGCCTGGAACACAGTAATGGTTAGTAGAGAGAATGTTCTGGGAAGGATAGGAACCCAAAAAGGAGGATGGCTCTGGGCCTCGGCTGGTCAGGTTAGGGCAGGGGTGTGGGAGGTGCCCCCCTTTTCCCTGTGCTCCTATAGCAGCTGGAGTGATTCTTAGGTCTCCTCTTTGTTCTTCTGACCACAGGGTCTTTGCACATGTGGTTCCATTGTCTAGAATGCCCTTTACTTATTTCTTCACAAACCTAGTTCCTCTCCAGACTTCACATGCTGACCTCTGAGTTTTGTTGCCCCCCCCCCCCCCCCCAGGAATGCCTTGCCTTGCTTTCCTTCCTTTTGTCTTCTGTAGTGTGATCTCAGGACTAGCTGTAAACCCCAGGAGGTAGGCTCCCTATCTCGGTTTGTGTGCTAATGAATGGATCCCCAATAGTACCCAGCTCTTATATTCAACATCCCAAAATATCTGTTGAACAAATGAATAGGGTGCAGGAAAATCATTTACAGAGTACCTACTGTGTGCCTGGCGCCGAGCTGAGTTTTTTACTAGGGTCATCTTAATCTCCACAACTTTTTGAGTGTGGTGGTGCGATGATCCGCATTTTACAGTGGAGGAAAATGAGCTTGAGAGAGATTAATTGACTTGCTCAAGGTCACTCTCTGTTCGTTAGAGTAGGAGTGAGACCTGGGATTCACATCCAGGTCCTCCAGACTCCAAAGCGGCAAGGGGTGAGGAGGTGACCCCCAGCGGGGGTCGGGGTGCCCCCGAGCCCGCGGAGCATACCTAGGGAGGAGTGGGAAGCTTCTCCGGCCCAGCTCCAAGCCGGTGGTGCAGCGTCCGCCCCCGGTCGCGGGCGCAGACTGGCGGCCGCCTCCGGGCCACGTGGTGCGCGCGGCGGGCGCGTCCAAGGATCCCGCAGCGGCTCGGGCTCAGAGCGCTCGGGGCGAGGAGAGCAGCCGGGCGCCGGTGGGGGGGGGGGGGGCCGGCGGCCAGGCGCGCGGAGGGGACTCGGGCCGACCACGCGCCCGGGGCACTGCAGTCCGTGGCGTCGGGGCCGCGCAGCCCTAGCCCTCGCGCGTCGCTCGCACCGGTTCTCTGCGCCCAGGGCGCACGGCGGGGAGGGACGCGGCATCCGCTGCCCGGCCGCCATGGAGCCGGCCCCCTCCGCCGACGCCGTGCTGCAGCCCCTGCTCCTCGCCAACGCTTCGGATGCCTTCCCCAGCGCCTTCCCCAGCGCCAATGCGTCGGGGCCGCCGGCCACCCGGAGCGCCTCGTCCCTCGCCCTGGCCATCGCCATCACCGCGCTCTACTCGGCCGTGTGCGCTGTGGGGCTGCTGGGCAACGTGCTGGTCATGTTCGGCATCGTACGGTGAGTCTGCTGCGGCCTGCTAACCCCCCGACTCCCCACCCCGGGTGAGAGTGGGGACCGCGTACCGGGGCCCCTGACCTCGGACCCGGGGCTCCCCGCGCCTCCACACTTCCTGCAGGGGGAGCCCGGGGCCCAGCGAGGAGACCACTTCCATTGAGAGAAGGACGCTGGAGAGATTGAGAGAGAGAGAGAGAGAGAGAGAGAGAGAGAGAGAGACTGTGTGTGTGTGTGTGTGTGTGTGTGTGTGTGTGTGTGTGTGACTAAATAACATTTGATCGTTCGTTCACATTCCCTTGCTTTTGCGGGAGGCTATGTGGGATAATTTGGCGACAGTTAGTTTCTCACAGTGGGTGATTCTGCGTTGGGGACAGTACACAGGAATTGAGGGTTTGGACCTCTACAAGCCTCCTGGGAGGGGGGCCTCAGGGGAGCCAGCTGTCCGTGCAGGTGTGGGGATGGGAGAAGGCTGGCGCGTCCGCACGACTCTGTGGACACATTGACCAAGTCCCATTTGGGTTCTTATGGCTCTTAGGGTTCCTATGTTGGTGTGTGCTTATCCCACGCCATCAGTTGGTGATCCTCTCTGTATGAGACTGTGACTAGGTGACCGTGTTGTTTTTTGTCAAGTCCCTGAAACCCTTGGGGGAGGAGAGCACCGGAATGGCTTTGGAACCTTCTGTTTGTGCACCTGTGTGCGCATTCGCGGAGGAGGAGCCCGTCCCTCCTGCATACGGTGGGCAAGGGCTATGGGCCAGCCAGTCCCTCCCCTGCTTCCGTCCTCAGTGGCCATCTGGCCTGGAGCTCTGGGTGTGATTCAGCCAAGTCTTACCCCCTCACAGATGCCCCGTCTCACTCTCTCCTCTTCCCTGACAGGTTTTTCTTTCTGCTGGAGGCAGCACTGGTTTGTCTGGACGGGAGTGGGGTTTGTGCTTTTCACCTCAGGAAGCGAAATTCTCTTCTCCGATATCGATGTAGAGTGCCGGGACTTTCTCAGACAATCTAAAACATCATCGGCTTGCCCGGAAGCAGCCTCCTGACCCAGTTCTGCCAGCTCAGACATGGGCAAAAAAGATCGAAAGGAAACTCCTAGCCTTATAACAACAAAGATGCCCTTGTGTTTACTGACACTTGGAAATGGGTCATCCTTGCAGGTTGACTGAGGGCAGAGCCCTAAACCCCTCTCTGGGCTGTGGTGCCACCCAGCAGGGCGGAGGGCAGACGGTGGACTCCAAGGTTGGACTTAGATATGAAACTGTGGTCTCAGCTCAGTCACTGATGCCCATCACAGTGGGCACCCCAGGCCCCTGTCCCACCATCCGCCTCATCTGTCTGTCTCCCTGTCTGAAGAATAGAGACCCAGTCTCCTCAGGTGGGAGTCTGAACTCCAGAGTCTGGGGTCTCTGCAGGAGAGAGTGTTTTGCCCTGAAGCCCTGAATGAGTGTGTGGGTATTGAGGGAGCATTTGTATCGTTGCCCCCTTAGGATGAATGGAGGACACAGGATTTCCTGTGCTTTCAGTGGCTCATTACCAGCTATGGTGGGAAGATTCCCCTAAGCACAGGCAGGATGAATTTTTGCAGTGTGTTTTGTCACTGATTCTCCCTACTTTGTCTTTGGAGGTAGTACAGGCTTTAGAGTGGGGCCAACCTGAGTATGAATTCCAGTGACTTGGGTGCATAACTTACTCTTTTGAGACTCAGTTTGTTCATCTATAGAATGGGGTAACGATCGAACCTTCTTCAACAGGGGTTTTGTGAAGTGTCAGGGAACAAACATATAAAATGCAGCTGGCCTGGTGCCTGGACCCAGTAAGTGGAAGGTGTCTGTGTTATGACGAGAAGGAATTTTCCAGATCCCTTAGAATCTAGTGCCTTTTAAAGAAGGGAGGGTGAAAGAGGCACTTGTCCTAAGGTGGGCCTGAGGATAGCTAAGAGTCCGAGTTCCAGGTTCTGCGCATGTACCCTCTCTGGGGAGCTCTAGGTGCTAAAGAATGGGGAGAGCTGTGTCAGTGTGTTCTGTCCCGTTCCCAGCTCTTCTCCCGGGACTCTGGCTTTTGGGCTGATGAGCACAGCTCCCCCACTCCCAGTGAGCCAGGGAAAGGCCCCTCACTTCTGACAGTCCACTTGGGGAATGCTCTGGGCTCAGTTTGCTAGGGCTGCTTCCAGCCAACCTTCCCCAAATTCCATTGTTAAATGCATCTTGTAAGCAGCAGAGCTAGCCCCCATAGGTCCCCATGTTGCTAAGACGTTTCCCGAGCCAATCATGTACGTGATAACTGTCTCTCTGGGTCTGAATGATTTAATCCTCACCTATAAACCGGTGGGATAAGCATTAGCATCCTCAATATGATCACCTCCATTTTGCAGCTATGGAATCTGTGGTTCAGAGAGAGGCAGGATGACTTGTTTTCCAGAGGTCCCACAGCTATCTCCAGACCTGGAGCTAAAACTCTGTTTTTAGGACTTCAAGTCTAGAACTTTTTCAAGAGCTGCCTGGGGTAGGGGAGAGTCAAAGAATTGCATGGAAGGAGGGAGCAGAATTCTGTGCTTCCTTGTGTCTCAGGTCATCTGAGAAAAATGGAGACAAAAGGATTGTGAAGCTACACATTATTTGGCCTAAGTATTTTAGGCTGCTGTCCTGGGGGGAGGACTAATGATGGGGCTGGCACTTAACTCTTGTCCCCTGACAGTGAGGCTAAGGGTAGGGCTGCTGCCTGGTGCTCTGTTTTTGCTGGCAAAGTCCCAAGAGCAGTGGAAGGAGGGCAGCCCAGGATGGAGGGAAGCCCCTGATCTGTCTGGTTTCCTGGCACCCCATGCAGGGCTTGGCACAGCCCCATGCCAAGCTTGGTAAGTGAGTCACTTGACTGGTTGAACGAATGTATGGTTGAAAGAATGAATTCTGCTTGTCAGTCCTGAGCTTGGGCAGTTGGGGGGCAGGGGCAGGATTCCAAGGGAAGATCCAGAGAAACCCTTAGGGTGGGAAAGCAGGGTAGTGTGTGGTGGCAGAGGTCAGGCTCTGGAGCCAGACTTATCTAGGTTCCGATCCTGAATTCAAAGCCACTTACTTGCTGTGTGTTTGGGTTAGTGACTTCACCTCTCTGAAACTCATTTCTTCCCTTGTAAAGTGGGAAGAGCAACAACGTGTCCGAGGCTGCGGTGAGGATCGGAAGGGTTGCAGCTGAGCCATTTACCTCCTCTGAGAAAAGGGATTGGCACTCTGTGAAGGAATGAAAAGAATGAACTCATTCAAGAAAATTCTATGGATACACTGGGCTAGATGCTGAGGTGCAGTGGTGAGGAAAAAAATACACTGTCTCCGCCCTCATGGAGAAATGACAATCATCAGCTAGTCATCCAACAAACTTCTATTTGTGCTGAGGGAAATGGAAGAGTAGGTGGATGCTTGGGGAGCCCACAGTGTGTGTGTGGGGGGTCTCACTTGGTCAGGGAGCTCCGAGAAGACCTCTGAGGAGCTGCAGGATGAGGAGTGGGTAGCTCAGTAAGAAGATGAGGGAAGAGCCTCTGACGAGAAGTCTAACACAGATGAGGGGCTGAGAAAAAAGAACCTCAGAATCCCCCATCATGAGGCACCCTTCATTCCTGCCTCCCCCACACTCCAGCCCTCTACCTACTTCGTGGACCCGCTTGAGAAGCCCGCTCATCCTTCTGGATGCATGAGAGGGGCCTCTGGGAATTGTGCTTTTAGCGAACAGCCTCTGGTCCCCAAGGCTTCTGTGAAGTATGAGCAGGATTTGGGGGACATCTGGTCCCCAGGCAGAGCGTCACCACTTAGTCCCACAGTGTGAGTTCAGCCAGCGGTGCGTTCACCACAGCGGTGACCCTGTGGGTCCTCAGAGCAGATGCCTAACAAGCCTTCCTTCTGGGTGTCAGTGCCCTGAGCAGGGCTGGCATCTCAGAGTTCTCATTGGTGGTCTACTGGGTAGGGCAGAGTGTGGAGGGCTTAGCAGACCTCCATCTCTGACAGGTGATCCCGTATGTCTTCCCTCTGCATGGCCCAGGACTTCCTGGTTTGCCAAGAATCCAGGCAGGAGAACAGAGTCGATGCTTTTCTGCATGGCCTCCTGTCTGTTCCGTAGCCTGCCCTGTCTCCCTGCCCACACCTCTCCCTTTCCTGGTTTCAGCAGGCTCATACCCTGCTGTGTCTCCGACCCTCCTTCCCTCCTCCACCTGCTCCCTGCGTGTAACCGGCCTCAGCCTGCCTCTTCCTGACAGTTTCAGGTGCTTCTCTGCCCCTCAGGCTCTCCCTTGGCCCCTCTCTCTTCTGACTTCTCCTCAGATTAGGTGTGGGCTCTGCTACCTCCCAAGGTCTTTAGTGAGCTGGACTGCCACCCTGCACCTCGGTTTCTTCATTTATAAAGTGTTGATCAGAGTACCTGCCTCAGACACGTGTGACAGGACGACATTGGTCAAACAGCACGTTTTCCCTCCCATCGCAAGCGCCTCCCTCACAGGCCGGGAGGGGAGGCTGGACCGGGCAGCCTGGTCTGGGCTGGGGTCATGGCAGATGAATGAAGAGCTCTGGCTGTCCCCTCCCTCTACTACTGGGGTGCCAGGGGTTGCTGGGACAGGTGCTCAGGGGTTAACTTTGCAGGATTGGGAGCTCCGGGTCCCCACCATTTTTCTTTGGAGGCCCAGACTGAGCCCCTTGGCTTCTTGTCTTCCTCCCCTCTCTTACCTGGGTTGGAGTCCATGGACCCAGGGTCCCCAGGCCTGGGGAGATAGAGAGATGCCAGGTCTTAACCTCAGCTTGACCACATCCCAGCGGCGGGCACTGGGGCGAACAGCTTGCCCTCCCTGAGCCTCATGTCTGCCTCTGTCACATCGGAGTGATCAGGGTAGATTTGGGGGAGGGTTAGGGGAACTTGTGTGTGTAAAGTCTGCACTGCAGCACCCAGCACCTAGTAGGCCCTCAGGTGTGCCAGGTGCCTTGATGAATCAGCACCCTGCTTCTGTGCCGGGAGGCAGTGCGGCGCCCCTGGGCCTCCTTGTTTACATTTTCTGTCTTTGGCCCTTGCCTGCTTCCCGAATTGTCTGCACATCTGCTTATCCAACATGCATTTGCTGACACTGAGCCCTGCCAGGCCTGTCCAGCCTCAGCTCCCAGGGCCCAGACCTGCAGCTGGAGCTTAGGCACGGCCTCTGGCTTCTCACACCACCCGGTATCTGGCATCCTGGAGCTGCAGGGGTCCAGGGAAGACCCCCTGGCCCAGCCAGAGGAGGTGTTGCCTGTGCTGCGTTGTGAAGGGGCAGGAGCAGTTGACTGCTTGGAGAGGGGTGGAACATTCCTGGCAAAGGGAACAGCATGAGCAAAGAGAGGTTCCCAGGATCTCCCAGCGCGGCAGAGGGCAGGGAATTTCACCCTGGGGCGGAGCTGAGTGAATGCCAGCGGCCAGGGTGGCTGTCAAGTGGGAAGGCTGCAGGGACAAAAACCTGACACCAAGCAGGTATCCCCTTCAGCACGGTGTGGTTGTCAGGTGCACCAGCCGAGCGCTGAGCTTTGGTGTGCCCGTTCTGGTGGCGAGGGGGCCGGGGGCAGAGGAGCGGCCCAGAGTCAGGCCAGCATGGTCATGTTCGTGTCAGGGGCCTGTGGCTGTACTGAGGCAGGAGTTGCTGGTCCAGACCGTGGGAGCTGAGGCTGGATGGGCTCTTGGGTCCCATGGTAAGGTGACCGTTCTGGGAAATGAGGGAGCTTTGAGCCACAGACCATGGGGAAGAGGACTTTGGAGCGATCTGTGTGGAATGGTGTTCAAAAGGATGAATGGGGTGTGGGTGGGCCTGGGGTGGGACAGAAGGGGAGGACCTCAATAAGGGGAAATCCGAGGCCTGGCTCAGGGTGATGGAAAAGAGCTGTGCCACTTTGTCGGGGTCACTGAAACCCTGGCCTCAGTTTCCCCTTTCTAAAATGGAGTGCTGGGGCACCTGGGGGCTCAGTCAGTTAAGTGTCCGACTCTTGATTTTGGCTCAGGTCACGATCTCAGGGTTGGGAGATGGAGCCCCGCATTGGGCTCCTTGCTGGATGTGGAGACTGAATAGGATTCTCTCTCTCTCCCGTTCCCTTCCCCTCCCTCTCTAAAAACAAATAACAAACAAAAAACCAATATCCTTTTAAAAATAAATAAATACATACAATGGACTGCTGTTAGTCCTTCCAGAAGGCAGGAGGCTGGGCCAGATGACCCCCCCCCCCCCCCGCCTGAGCAGGGAGAGCAAGCAGTAGCCCCCAGCTGGCATCCCCCAGTACTTCCTGGCCTTGCCCCCCTCCCGCGCTTCCCAGTTCTCAGGTTCGTTTCCTGGGGAGTGTGTGTGACTCACAGAGACACTGGAGGACGCCCAGAGTCCCCAAGGGCACCAAAAAGCCTTTCCTGAGCCACCACCGTGGGCCAGAGGCTTCTCCATACCCATGATGGCCCTGCAGTGTGGGCTCATAGATGAGGATGGGAAGGCTCAGAGGGAGCAGCTGCCTGTCACGGTCCAAAAGGTGCCAACTCAGGTCTTTCCGACTCCAAACCCACTCCATGTCCCCTCCGCCACTTGTCCACAAGGCTCATGGAGCGAGGGCTAGTGACGTCCAGTTAGAGGAAGGGAGGAGCGGGCAGACTGCGGCCTGCAAACCTCTGAGGCCTCTGCGTGGCTGACGGTGGGTGACAGCCTGGACCTCGGAGCCAGACTGACCTGGGATCCGGGCCCAGCTGTGCTGTTTCCTGGCAGAGCGAGCCTTAGCCACAGACAACCTCTCTGAGCCTCAGTCTTCTCATCTGTGAAATGGGAGTAGCATTAGAACTTCACAGGGTGGTTCTGAGAAATTTATGAGGCATGATGTGAATGAAGGACTTCAGCACAGAAGCAGGCATTTGGCAAGTTTTCAGTAAACATTTTCTTTCTTTTTTTTTTCCCCTAAAGATTTTATTTACCTGTTTGACAGAGAAAGAGAGTGAGCACAAGCAGGGGGTAGGGATAGCAGGAGAAGGAGACTCCTTACCGAGCAGGGAGCCCAATGTGAGACTTGATCCTAGGACTCCAGGATCATGACCTGAGCTGAAGGCAGAGCTACCCAGGCGTCCCTCAGTAAACATTTTCCATTATCCCCTCCCTCCCTTCCTCCCTCCCTCCCCCTTCCTCCTTCCTTCCTCTCTTTCTCTCTCTCTTTCTTTCTTTCCAGATTTTATTTATTTGACAGAGTGAGAGTACAAGCAGGGGGAGTGGCAGGCAGAGGGAAAAAGCAGGCTCCCCACTGAGCAAGGAGCCCGATGTGGAGCTCAATTCCAGGGTCCTGGGATCATGACCTGAGCTAAAGGCAGATACTTAGCTACTGAGCCACCCAGGCGTCCCCATCATGTCTGTTTCAAGGGCTTGCTTCTCATTCTTTTGATTAGCATTTATTTTTATTTTTTTATTTTTAATTTTTTTAAAAAGATTTTATTTACTGATTTGAGAGAACATGAGTTGGGGGCTAGGGGAGGGGTGGGAGGAGCAGAGGAAGAGGGACAAGCAGACTCCCTGATACCACATGGGGCTCAATTTCAGGGCACTGAGATCGTGACCTGAGCTGAAGGCAGATGCTTAACTGACTGAGCCACCCAGGCGCCCCATCAATCAGTGTTTATTGAGCCCCAGAGGAACTGGAATTATTGGGTAGATTGTATAGGGAAGTTTTATTAGCTCAATATTAGAAATTTTCTTTTGCTGTAAAGGTAACACAGTTATTTCAGAAAATATGGAGAAGTTTAACTAGAGACATACATTACCCATAATCTTACTACAAAGAGAAAAGCGTTGTCATTTGGGTGTATTTCCTTCCCATCTCCCTCTCTCTCTTTTTGCCCGTGTGTGTGTGTGTGTGTGTGTCTTAATGATAACAGGATCACAGTATTGGAATAGTGATCATGTTATATATTATACTTTGTAAGCTGCTTTTCACTTGACATTATATCATGAGTGTGTTGTCGTGTTCTCAAACATCCTTTGAAAACATGATTTTTTGATGGCTGCATTGTATGAATGTGTTCTATTGTGGGGGACTTATGTTATTTCCGGTATTATGCTGATCTAAACATGGCATCTCGAACATTCTCAAACACTTAGATTTGTGTACACCTCTTATTATTTATACAAAGAAATTTCCAACAGTCAGAGCTCTCCAGGTGCTCCTAGGTGGTGCACTTTGTTGGGCATCTGACTCTTGGTTTCAGTTCAGATCATGATCTCAGGGTTGTGAGATCAAGCCCCTGCATCAGGCTCTGTGCTCAGCAGGGAGTCTGCTTAAATTTCTGTCTTCCTCTCTCTGCCCCCACTCCGACGACCTGTGTTCTCACATGTACTCTGTCTCTCTCTCTCTCACTCAAATAAATAAATAAATATTTCTTTATTTATCTATTTATAATATTTATTTAAGATTTTATTTATCTGTCAGAGAGAGAGAGAGAGAGAGAGAGTGCGTGCATACCCATAAGCAGAGGGAGAAGCAGGCTTCCCACCAACCAGGGAGCTCGATGAGGGGGTCGATCCCAGGACCCTGGGATCATGATCCAAGTGGAAGGCAGACGCTTAACCGACTGAGCCACCCAGGTGCCCCAAAATAAATAAATAAATCTTTAAAAGCTGTCCAAATGGGTGTGGGCTGCTGTGTAATGTAGGGAGCTTCCCATCTCTGAAGGTATGCAAGAGGACCCTGGAAAACCACTGGGTGGAGGCAGGGCACTGGAGATTTGGGTGGAGAAAAGATAAACGTAATTGTAGGCTCCCTTCCCCAGCACTGAGATTCAGAGATGCTGTCATCTCAGATTCCCCTTTTCCCCTTCCTGGCAGATGATGCCTGTCTGGAGGCTATGCAAAGGGCAAAGCATGATTTCATTAACCTCAGAGTCCTGGGACCTCTAAATCCAATTGGCTACCCAGAACATCATAACATGCACAGGAAGAGGGATCATCGTGGGCATGAGCAGAAAGCCTGGCTTAAATTAGCAATTTACCATCATGCAGGCTGCAGCGGCCCTATTACCAGCTGGGGGATATGGGGTGGGATGGAGTGTCTGGGTTGGGTTCTATTGATTTATAGCTCCCAGTGCAGCTGCAGAAATCAACAGCTTTGTCTCTGGCCAGGGTGGGTGTATACGGGAAGAATCTTGTCTTCTGGAGCTTTCTGAGTCTTGATACATTGAAAGAACTCAAACTTCAAAGTCCTGTGAGGTCAAAAAGCCCCATCCAATGGATACAACACAGGGAGAGGCGGAAATGACCTCATTCTTCTCCCCTGCCAAGGTGACCTTTTCACCAAGGTGTAGAGCTTTGAATCATGGATGATGATTCTCTTGACTAAACGCTTATTTTGTGCCAGGCAGTCTGCTTAGAGAGAGAGAAGTATTACCCCATTTCATCCTCACAGATCCATATGAGGTGCCCCCATTTATAGGTGAGGACACTTGAGGCACAGAGAAGTTCTGTTACATGCTCCAAGTACCGTCTGATCTCAGAGCCCACACTCTTAGCCATTGCCCTGTCTTTTGCCACCTGTATGTCAAATTCAGCCCCTGTGATTGAAAAGTGAGGGAACTGAGGCTTGGAGAGGTTCGGTTCTGTGTCTCTTGAGTTAGTGGATAAGGTAGGACTGGAACTTGCCTTTCCTAACCCCTTGTCCCTTCTTTGCATCTCTTTCCACGCTTGGGATTACCTGGGCTGAGGGAGAGCCAAAGAGTAGCTAGAAATAGTTGTACCCAGGAGCATGGGGAGTGGGTTCCTGTACAGGGCAGCCCAGTGCTGGTGGGGGCGGCACTGACGTCTCACAGGCCCAGAGAAGTCCCAGATTCCTGGGGCAGAGCCAGTATCTGGCGAGGCAGCCTCATCCTTCAGATGCAAAGAGATCAGGGTTCAAACCCAGTTCTGCTTCTTGCTGGCCTCCACCCTTGGGCTCACCTTGCCAAGCCTGTTTTTCTCATCTGTACGATGGAGATGATAGAAAACAACCTACGTCGCAGGGTTGTGGCAAACATACATTCAGCAGCTCCTCCTAATATCGGGCGTTGTTCTGGGGGCTGGGTGTGTAACAGTGATCAAGATACCGTGCCTGCCCTTGTGAAGCCAGCATTCTAGCGGGGGAAAGATAGACAGTAAATGAGTAGATGTTAGGCCAAGGCCATAGGAGACCATGCGAGAGAGTGGTGGGGCTGCGGTTGTATGTGGTGAGGTCGGGGAGGAGGAGACAACCAAGAAGAGGCCTGCCACTGAGAGGAAGTGTTTTAGGCAGAGGGAACGGTGAAAGTGAAGGCAAAGGGAGAGGATGTATGGCCCTAGCTCAGGGCCTGGCCCGGAACAGGAAGTTGTTGGTGATAATGGCGCCTTCTAGCTGGTTTCCTAGCACTCTGGAACTTGGGACAGGATGAAGCCAAGGGAGAGAAATGGCTTCTTCAGCCAGCCCAGATCCCCTGCAGGACAGATGGAGATAATCTGTTTCCTTTGGTTACAAAAACTCATGCTCCTGAAGTGCTAGGAAGTGCCCCCCATCTGGTGATTTTCCATTCCTCCCTGGGAGAGGTGGGGCAGGGACACCAAGCCCAGCCTGTGATCAGAGAGGGCTGTCCTGCTGGAGGGGCTGGTAGCCCTAAGACACTCCTGTCACCTATGCAGGCACTGTCATTCCAGCAAAATGTGGCATATTGACTCCACAGGACTTTACATCAAAAATAGCCCTGCCAGCCTTTCTCGAGTGCTGACAGGGTGGCCAGCTCTGTGCCGAGAGATTCTCTCCTTTAATTCTCCCGATGCTCTGAAGCTGGTAGCATGTTTCTCTCCATTTGACAGAAGAGGACACTGAGGCTCAGAGAAGTGAATTCACTTGCCCAGGGCCACAGTTGGTAAATGGCAGTCAGCCCGCGAACCGAGCCTCCCCTGACTCCCAGAGCCTGTGTGTGCAAGGAGATTGTGAAGCAATGGTCAAGCGGGTGGGATTCATGACACCCTCTTATTCCAACTGTGAAAAATGACTTTTTTAGAGCACCCGGGATGAGGAGAGGCCGTGGAGCAGGATAGACCAAGTTGTAACGTTATTAAAATAATAAATTGTTAATAAATAAAGGTGAAACTTTTGTGTATCAGGCAGAGGGATATGTGATAAGTAAGGCCCAGCATGGCCAAAGGCCCAGAGGGGAGATACCTGGGTGTTTTGGCACACCTGACTTTGGATCCTGGTTCTGTCCACTCTGTACTCCTAGACAAGCTCGTCTGCCCTGTGGGTCAGTTTCCTTCTGTGAACAAAATGGGAGTATATAGGTATCCACTTCCCACAGTGGGTGTGAGTCGGAGGAGAGAATAGACATGATGTGCTCTGCACAGGGCTGGCTTTGTCTATTGTCCTCAAGGAGTGTCCCTTGGGGCCTGGGGACAGGTGAGGCAAACTATATCATCCCCGTATTCCTCATACTGTGGTCACTAAAAATGACAAACTTACGTGTGGTATTTTTACATGGAATTGTGGGATTTTCACTTGACGATGGTAAGGACTCAAATGATCAAGAATCCATCAAATCCGACAAGGGCAAAAATGAGCGTGTGCTTTGGTGATATCACAAGGCTGCACACAGAGGACCTTGCTTGGAAACTCTCAATCTCTACAACACTTTCCTAGGGGCTGGTGTCTTCGCCCCTTCTCTGGTGAGGACAGTGTGTGGCTCCCTGGCATCCATGTTAGCCTAGATCATGGCCTTTCAGGTCTGTATCAGACACCGTCTTACCAGAAAAAAAGAACCATGAGGATATATTTCAGGGAACTGACTTATGCAGTTGTGGGGGCTGGCAAGGCTGGCCAGCTGGAAACTCTCGGGCAACAGCGGATTCTGTAGTCAACAGTCAGAATTTCTTCTCCCCCTGGGAAGCCTCAGTTTTGCCCTTTAAGGTTGAGCTTCATTACCAAGGATAACTTCCTTAAAGCCAACTGATGGCAGATATTAACCACATCCACAAAATACCTTCACAGCAACACTGAGATTGCTGTTTGAGTAAATAACTGGGTACTGGAGCCCAGCCAGCTTGACACATAAAATTAATCATCACAGAATCAGACAGACTTGAGCATGAGTCCTGGTACTAGAGCCTACAGGCTGTGTGACCTTGAGCAAGTTTCTCTGCCTCCCTGAGCCTCAGGTGCCAAACGCAGTGATAGCACTTACCACGGTCATTTGTTGTGAGGAGGAAATGCAACAATGTAAATCAGGTGCCTTTGCCTGTGCCTCGCATAGAACAAGGGGAGCCACACACAAGTACACGGTCATGTTCCTGAATCAGTGTTTTCTAGTTGTAATGTAATTGCTCATTCCAGTGTTAGATTTCCCTTTTCCACTGGTTGCTCCTGGAGGGTGGGATCTGTGTCCTGTTCATCTTCTATCCTATTTCCTAGCTCCATGCCTGACCTAAAGGAGACGTCACTATTTCATAAGTATCTAGTTGACATTTTGTTAATGAGGTTCTCTCTATGGAGTACTTGGGCTCTATAATAAAAATCCCTCAACCACAAGACAAGAGGGAAGATGTGCGGGAACCTCGGGCCTCTCTTCTTTCTAGAGTAACCCTTTGCTTCTCAGCTTTGCAAACCCCTCCTCCGGGAAGCCTTCTCTGATGCCCCCAGGCCCCCGCTGTGTTGCCACAGTGTCCAATGTGTCCCCGATGTGCGCATACTTTTTCAAGCACACGATTGCTCATCTCTCCCTCTCTCTTCCGAGGAACAGGTGTGTGTGTGGGGGGGCGGGCAGGGAATAGACTTTGCTCACAGCTGGAGCCCCAGCCTAGGGTCTGACACTCAGGCAGAAGGTCAGTAGGTGTTTGTAGGAGGGACATGTCCTATTTCCGGAGACCCGTGGGCTGACATGCTACACTTGAGGAACTCTGCTTTCTTGGGGCCCCATTCCCTGGCCCAGCCACCCTTAAGCCAGAAGCAGAGCCAAGGCGATGGAGAAGAGCTTCTCCTCCCTGGCTTCCACGTGCATGTTGTGGTCCTTGAGCTGAACAGCCCAGGCATCTGCCCTGTTTACTGCTGAGCGTGACGTGGTTACCCCGGCCCCCCATTCATGTTCAACTCAGGGCCCTTTATTTCCATGTTCCAGCCTTTAATCTTCTCCATGACATGCCTTGTTATAATTAACCACTTTCCTTCCCCAGGCTGTGCCAAAACTGAGATAGCTAATTAATTTCTGGCGACTTGCCACTCCTGTTAAATGGTGGGCAGGGACAAAGCTTGCAGCCCCTGCTGCCCAGCGGGCATGTTTCCCTAGTGGGAAGAGCAGCCACCTTCTGTATACAAATAGAAGGTGCCCCCAACTAGACCCCAGCTGGTTGGCTGGCAGATGCTTTGTTTAAGCTCTTTATTCTCCACTGTGGGCACAGCATCTATGACTGGTGCTGTCGCTGTGCCTTGGCTTCCTCCTTTGTAAAACAAAGGGATTGAACTCGATACACAGGGAGAAGAAGATGCGGTAGAGGTTAGGTTGTAGGTTCTGGAGTCCGAGGGACCCAAGGCCCAGCCCCACCACTCCTAGCCCTGGGACTTTTGGTGAGTTACTTCCGCCCTCCGAGCCACAACATTCCTTACATGTAGAATGGGGCTAAAGCTCACGCCCCATGCAGATTCAGTGGGCTACATAACACCCTCGTAGCACTCATGTAGCAGCACAGCTAGTACAGATGGCACTTAGTAAGTGCTCCGTAAACAGTCTCATCCGCCACCTTTCCTTTCAGTCCTCACATTCTATGTTCCTGATGGGAAAAAAGTTTTTTTGTTGGGAGAACTGGGGAGTGGAGTGATTTGAACAGACCTGGATTGCTTCTGTGTTCGAGGCCATGGCTAGCAAGATGTTTCACCCCTCTGTATTCATGTCTTAGGGCTGCCGTCACAAATGACCATAAACTGGGTGGCTTGCAATGACAGAAATGTATGCTTCCCAGTTCAGGAGGCCCAAAGTTCATGAAATCAACCATGGCAGGCTCCCTGCAAAGGCTCTTGGGAAGACTCCTTCCTCGCCTCACTTCTGGTGGGTGCTGGCAGTCCCTGGCATCCCTCAGGCTTGCAAATGCATCTCTGCACTTGTCGCTGCTGTTTTCCCATGGCCATGTTCCCTCCGTGTGTCTCTGTGTTTCTTCTTATAGGGACACCAGTCATCGTGGAGTTAGGGCCTACCCCGATCTAGTATGACCTCATCTTAATTATGTCTGCAGAGACCCTGTTTCCAGATATGTTCACATCAGAAGTTCCAGGTCGACGTGAATTTTGTGAATTTTGGGGACACCTATTCAACCCAGGACACTTCCCAAGTTTCTGTACACTCCCTCTTCTGTATAAGGATGTTAATAATAGTAGCGATTTCATAGGGTTGTTGGTGTAATTAAATGAGCTAATCTACACGAATGTTATGGTAGAATTCAGTAGAAGATGTCAGGCCCGTGTAAGCACCGAGTTGCCATAGCTGCCATGATTGAGATGGCGAAGGTGATGACAGTGATGGGGACGGTCCCATCGTGGACCTGCCCCAGACTGGTTAATCACTGGACGCAGGGACCTAGGCTGTAGGCATCTACTAAGAGCCGCCCTCATCAGGAATTCTAAAGCCTTGGACAGGAGCTCCCCTTTTCCCTTTGGCCCCAGCTGCCTTGAGCCCTCATCTGAGAGTTAGCCTCTAGAAGGACAGCTTGGTAGAGAAGAAAGAACTTGGCCTCTCAGGAGTCAGGGAACTGACACCCTGAGTCACCTCATGCAACTATCCTTCCCTTTCCGGGCCTCAGTTTCCCAATCTGTAAAGTGGGAGAGCAGGTTGGACCTCAGTATTACAGACCAGGGCTCAAGTTCCAGCACAGGGCTCTGAGTCCCATCCCAGTGGTGGCAGGTTACCAAAGGCCAGCACAGGAGTCAGGAGGGAGCCCGGGACTCCCAGGACAGCTCAAGGCATGTCATACCCCTTTTTCCTCCTCTGGACAAGAGAAACCACTATGGTATGAGCAGCGTGAAATCATAGGCAGGGACAAATGAGGTTCTCGCCATACCTTCATGTGGTACGATCATTACACCCGGTTCACAGAGGAGTAGACCGAGGCTTGGGAAAAGTTAGAACTTGCTCAAGTTCGTACAGTTAATTAGAGGCAGGGCTGGGGCTTTAGTCAAGGTGTATCTGGTGTCAGAGGCTGTGCCCCTGGGCTGCATCGTTCCTGTACTAGTTTCCTAGGGCTGCCCTCACACACTAGCATGAGCTTAAAATAGAGATGTATCTTGTCACAGTTCTAGAGACCAAGAGTCCACAGAGTGTCTGCAGGGTCACGCTCCTTCCTCAGGCACGTGGGAAGAGGCCTTCCTTGCCTCCTCCAGCTTCTGGCAGTTCCTCGTCTGTCGTGCCATGTGACTGTGCCCCTCCAGTCTGTACCTCTGTCATCACCTGGCCACCTCCTTGTCTCCCCTTCTGCCTGTTTGTCTTTTACAAGGATACCGGTCCCCTGTGTTAGAGCCCACCCAGACAATCCAGGATGGTCTCATCCCAAGATTTAACTTAAACACGTCTGCAAAGACCCTTTTTCCAAGTAAAGTCAGTACATTCACAGGCACTAGGGGTTGGGATGTAAACTTGTCCTTCTTGGGGCCACCATCCAGCTGACCATGGTTATTGAAGGCTTGGTGGTGATGGTATCTGCCAAATCCCTAGTCCACAGTGTGGACATGCAGGGGATGGGGAATTTCTGGAGCGGTTTAGAAGGAGAAGGAAATGAACACAGTTGTGAGCTGAGGAGGCCAGCTCGGGGACATGTGTGACACGGTGGTGCAGTTTAAGCCGGTATTTGCATTGGCAGTGAGTGGTGAGCTCGAAAACACTGAAGACCGCATCTGGATATGGGCACAAATCTAAACACCTGTCCACGGACGCCGGCCCTGCTGCCTGGGGTATTGGTCCATGTGAACAGATTCGAGGTTCTAGATCCCAAAGAAGATGGATTTGGCCTCACTTACTTGCCTGGAGAGATGGGAGAAGGCCAGGCCTGAGCACTGTCTGTGTACCCATCACATGGTTGACCTCCATCGTCTTTGGCTCTCTGTTAACCCAAAAGGGTGATCCTCTGTCCTCAGATTATCACACTCAGGACTGTGCCAGAACAACCCAAGCTGAGGATGCCGAGGAATGGCCACGTGGCCCTGAGCAGGCAGCTAACCAAGCAGCCATAATGGCCAACGTGGCCCGAGCACTTCCTTGTGTTCAATCTGGCCTCGCCACAGCTGCATGAGGTGTGGAATTTAACACCTGCCATTTTCCAGCACGTGGAAGGAAGAAGGGTTAGACACTGTGATTCTGTGAGCAGAACCAGGGAGAATCGTGCCAGGTGAGAAAGAGGCAGCCCTTGGCTCAAAAAGAGAAAACTTGCTTCCTCTGTGTGTGGTCCTAACAACACAGTGGATTGTGCCTGCAGGGGGTGAGTCCCCCGTCTCTGGAAATACTCAAGCAGAAACTGCATAGCCATTTGTCTGGAGGGTCTTAGAGGGAATGCCTTCACTGTGAAGTTGCTTTCTAGCTCTGGGCTTCCAGGAACTTTCCCCTAGGAGATGCACAGGTATCTGTGTGCACAGGAGTGTTTATCACAGGGTTTTTTGTAATAGCGAAGACGTGGAAACCTACATGTCTTTCAACAGGGGATTTATTAAGTAATTTCATGTAGGAGCTTCAGTGTCCACAGGTGAGGCTAGATCCAGCCCACAATCTGTTGTGTGGTCCTTGAGCTATAAATAGTTTTTGTACTTTGAAAAGGTTGTAAAGGAGAAAGCGAGACGGTGCCACAGAGATCCTCTGTGGCCTGAAAGCCTAACATATTTATCCTCTGGCCTTTTACAGAAAACGTCTGTTGACCTCTGGATTAGAATCACAGGCAGGCACCAAAAATTATATTAACTTGTATCTATGGACATAGAGAGATGGTCACAGCATATTTTTGAGAGAGAGAAACAGGTTATAAAACAGTACTAAAGCAAGGTCCCGTTTATGTAAAATGGTATAAGTGTGTGCATCTTATCTGTAACAGTGGTCTGGAATTTTAACAGTGATTTTTAATTTTTCTTTATTAAATGATTCTATGTTGTTTGAACTTTTTTTTTTAAAGAAATTATTCATTTATTTGACAGACAGAGATCACAAGTAGGCAAAAAGAGAGGGGCGAGCAGGCTCCCCGCTGAGCAGAGAGCCCAATGCGGGGCTCGATCCTAGGACCCTGAGATCATGACCTGAGCCGAAGGCAGAGGCTTAACCCACTGAGCCACCCAGGTGCCCCTGTTTGAACATTTTATAGTGAGCAGCTATTATTTCTGAGATCTTAGAAAGAGGTTGGAACCAAGTGAATTCGAAATACGCCAGCAATCCATGCTGTTTGGAACCAAACGAGTTTTGATTGAGCCCGAATCCATTTTGTTCGCTTTGTCCCCGAGGTGCTGCAAGGTCAGTCAGGCTGAGGGTTAGTGCTCTTACCTTGTTGCCGTTCTTGGTTTTGTCTTCAGGTCTCTTGCCCCTACTTTGATCCTCATGGGCTGTGGTGTCTGAGTGGAAAACATACCCTCAGCTTCATTAGAAACAGATGAGCTACTTTGGATAAATGATTTGACATTTCCTTTGGCCACGGCACAACTGAGTCGCTTCCATCTCAGGCCAAGCGGGGTCAGGCTCAGGCGTCCTTTGGGGGACCTGTATTTTTCTGGGTTGAGGAGGAAAGGAAGAGGAGGGGAGGAAGAATTGTCCCAGTCCGAGGTCTTCAGTCTGGGGCTGATTACTTTCCAGGATCAGACCCCTGGACTCCTCTGTCCCACTGGATGTCCTCCAGTAAACCATGTCTCCTCTGACCTGGCCCCGTGCTGATCCTGGGATACAACATAGAGGGGACATGGTTCCTGTCCAAAGAATGTCCCAGTCCAGTGTGGAAGATGCTAGTGACATTTAGTCATTTACCAAGAGTGTTGAGCACATTATTATTTATGCAAGGGACTGCTGTAGGTTCTAGGTGCCTAGTGGGGAGCAAGACACACACCATGCCTTCGGGGAGCTTAAATCTTAACTGTCAAAGAGAGTATGTGAGGGGTGCACAGAGCATTTTGGGTCCACAGGGGAGAAGCTGAAATGGAAGTCAAGAGGAAGGCTCTGGGGGAAAGCACTCAGTTTGAATCTCCACTAAGCTGCTTTCTGACTCCGCAACCTTGGGCGAGTCCCTTTATTGCTCCCTGTTACTGGGGAATCATAAATTCTCTCTACTCTGTGTGGGTCCTGGGAGGAGGAAATGAAGGAAAATGTTTTCCCTGTGCCAGCATGGCATGTCTCAGGCGTAAGGAGTACGTGAACTCATGCCTGGGAAAGACCTGGCACGGAGTTGTTGTCCATGAACACCGGTTGCCACCCCGTTGTGACCAGAGGTGTATGTTTTGTTCTGAATTGACCTCTTTCCCTCATGCCTTGTCACGGTGCCTGTGACATTTTTCTGATGTTTGTAGGCCTGTCTCTCCCCAGCCCCACCTGGACTGTGAGCAGATTGTCTGCAAACCCCCGAACCATAGCAGGGTGGAGGAACGCGTGAGAAACAAGAAGGCCACGGAGCCCACCTGCATCCAGATGTGCCGGTCCAGATGTTCGCTCCACTTGGAGCTCCAGGGCCTCCAGACCAGGCCCTGCCCCAGGGCCACAGTTTGCTGACCTAGTGCAGGCAGCAGGGGGCCGTGGGCTCTGGGGACCCGATCCGAGTTGGCATCCCATCACTGGCACTCCCCAGCCGTGTGTCTCCAGGTGTACCAGCTATCCCCAGCTCCACTGTGCGGTGGGGACAGTGAGGACGCAGTAGCAACCAGGCTTGCCATGGGGATGAAACACATTCGTGCATTCACGGTTTCCGGCACAGTGCCTGGCCGACGGAGGAAATGCTCCTCAGAGAATATCTCTTAAAGAACACAAACAACCCACCCTTAGCCATCAGACCTGTCCCAGGCAGGCCTTGCACCAGGGAGGGAATGGTTTAGCCTTCCCAGCGCCTGCCACTCACTGCTGCTTTAACCGAGTGCCCTGGCTTTGCTGGGGGGAGAAAATTCTACTAGGGTCTTACTTGTCAGCCAAGAAGCACAGCTCTTCGGAGGCCCTGGAGTGCTCCTGGGACGTGACGTGCTTCAGACACAGAGCATACCCCTCTTGGTCAGGGTGAAGTGGGGATGCTCCCCACTGCCAGTGGGGCTTGTCTGACAGACGAGGGGATGGGCCTAAAGCTGTGACATGAGCACTGCCGGCCACTCGGTGCTGCTTCTGCAGGAAGCCTCCCCTAGGGCTGAGACATGTGGCTGGGAGCAGGTTCCCTTGCAGCTGCGGAATTCAAGATGACCTAATGGAGGATTCTGACTTAGAACAAAAAGCAAAGGATTTCCCAAGGCCTCTCAGAGTCAGTAGAAGTTCACCAGGCTTACTGTCCTCACCCCCAGGAATGGATCCAGTGGGAACCCTAGGAGAGAAAAGCAGAACGATATCAGGGGATAAAAGCCCAAAAGAGCTGCCTGTTCTTGTTTACACACCAGCCAGTAAGCTAGACACTTTCACATGTGTTGTTCCTAAAAAGCCAATTACATTGAAATTGCCAATGAGGAAGCAGGTTCAGAGAGGTGAAGTCATTTATGCAAGATCACACAGTCCAGTATGTTGTGGAGCCAAGATCTAGAGGACCCTAAAGGATTCCCACACCACACTCTTCAACTTAGGGAACACACACAGTGATGGCACGTTAGTCACGTCTTTTTTTTTTTTTTTTAATTGTAAAATACACACAACAGAATTTACCATTTTCACCATTTTTAAGCACATGAAGCACATTCACACTGCTGTGCAGCTGTCACCACCATCCCTCTCTAGAACTTACTTCATCTTCCCCAGCTGAAACTCTGTCCCCATTAAATAACAATTCCCCATTCTCTCTTCCACCAGCTCCTGATAACCCCCCATTCCACTTTCTGCCTCTGTGAATCGGACTGCTCTATGCACCTCATTATAAGTGGGGTCACACAGGTTTTTGGTCCTTTGTCACCGGCTTACTTCATGTGGTCCAGTGTCCTTGAGGTTCACACCTATTGTAGCAGGTGTCAGAATTTCCTTCCTTTTCAAGGCTGAGTTAACATTCTGTTGTATGCCTAGGCCACGTCTTGTTTATCCATTCATTTGTCAGTAGACACTTGAGTGGCTCCCACCTTTTGGCTCTTATGAAAAGTGCTGGTTTGAATGTCTGCAGACACCTCTTGGAGACCCTGCTCTTTGTGCTTCTGGGTATGTACCCAGCAGTGGGGTTGCTGGACCTTATGACATTCTGTTTTCAGTTTTTTGAGGAATTGCTATGCTGTTTTCCATAGTGGCTGCACCGTTTCATATTCCCACCAACAGTGTACCAATTTCTCCACATCCTTCTCAACACTTGTTATTTTCTATTTTTTTTCTTTTAAAGATTTATTTATTTCTTAGAAAGAGCACATGCACTACCATAAGAGCATTGGCGTGGGTCAGAGGGAAAAGGAGAAAGAGAATCCCAAGCAGACTCCCCACTGAATGTGGAGCCTGATGCAGGACTCGATCCCTCCACCCTGAGATCATGTACCTGAGCCAAAGTCCAGAGTCAGATGCTTCACTGACTGAGCCATCAGGTGCCCCTGGTCTGTTGTTGTTGCTTTTTTTGATAGTAGTCATCCTAATAGGAGTCAAGTGGTATTTCACTGGGGCTTTGATTTTCCTGATGACTAAGATGTAGGGCTTCTTTTCATGTGCTTATTGGCCATTTTTATATCTTCAGAGAGATGTCTATTTAAGTCCTTTGCCCATTTTTAAATCCAGTTGTTTGCTTTCTTTAGTACTGAGTTGTAGAAATTCTTTTTTTTTCTTTTTGAAGATTTTATTTATTTATTTGACAGAGAGAGAGACGTGAGAGAGGGAACACAAGCAGGGGGAGCAGGAGAGGTAGAAGCCGGCTTCCTGCTGGGCTGGGAGTGTGATGTGGGGCTCAGTCCTAGGACCCTGGGATCCTGACCTGAGCCAAAGGCAGACGCTTACTGACTGAGCCACCCAGGCACCCTTAGAAGTTCTTTATATATGCTGCATATTAATCCCTTATTGGATATGTGATTTGCAAATATTTTCTCCCATTCTGTGTGATCTTTTTACTCTGTTGATGGTGTCCTTTGGTGCACCAAATTGTTTAATTTTTTAAAGAAGATTTATTGGGATGCCTGGGTGGCTCAGTGAGTTAAGCGTCTGCCTCTTTGCTCAGCAAGGAGTCTGCTTCTCCCTTTCCCTCTGCTACTCCCCCTGCTTGTGTGCTCTCTCTCTTTCTCTCTGTCAAATTAAGAAAGAAAGAAAGAAAGAAAAATTTAAAAGATTTATTTATTTATTTTATGGTCAGGAGCAGAGGGAGAGAGGGAATCCTGAAGCAGTCTCCCTACTGAGCATGGAGCCCAACACAGGGCTCAATCCCAGGACCTCCAGATCATGACCCAAGCTGAAATCAAGAGTCAGCAGCTCAATCAACCCAACTGAGCTGCCCAGGCAGCCGACCAAATTGTTTAATTTTGACATAGTCCAGTTTATCTGTTTTTCTTGTTTACCATCCAAGAAATCATTGCCAAATCCAATGTCATGTAGCTTTTCCTCCAATGTTTTCTTCTATGAGCTTTATAGTCTTCCCTCTTACATTTAGGTCTTTCATCCATTTTGAGTTAATTTTTTATATGGTGTAAGGCAAGGGTCTAAGGTCATATCTACAACTTTTTGAAATAGAAAAAAAAAAAAAATTAGAGACCAACAGTAGGGTTTTGAGGGGTGGGGCAGTAAATGATTTATCCTTCCAGAAAATTCAGTCTTTCACCCAGCCTCATTCTTCCCTTCATCTAGCTTCTACACAGTAGTCATAGTGATCTTTTATGAAACACACATAAATCAAACCACATCACTCCCTTGCTTAAAATCTCCAGTGGCCTCCTGCTGCACTCAGAATAAAATCCAGACTTCTTGCTGTGCATGATTTGACCGTTGCTGACTTCTCCCTGCTGCATATTCTGTTGCTGCTTCTCAGACTTACTGCCACTTAGTCACACTTAATGTCTGACCATCCCTGCAGCTCATTAAGTTCTTTCCTGTCACAGGGTCTTTGCACATGCTGTTCTTTCTGCCTGAAATACCCTACCTCCTTAACTTCACATGGCTGGCTCTTCCTCATTCTTTCCAACCTGGTAGAAATGTCACCTTGTCTTAGCTCAAAACACCATAACAAAATACCATACACTGAGTGGCTTAAACAACAGAAATTCATTTTCTTACAGTTCTGGAGGCTAAATATAGAAGATCAAGGTGCCAGCATGGTCAATTTCTAATGAGAGCTCTCCTTCTACCTTCTAGATTGCCACTTTCTTGCTCTGTCCTCACTTGGCAAGAAGAGAGAGAGGGGGAGGGAGAGGGAGAGAGGAGCAAGTTTCTAGATGTCTCTTCTTATAATTCACTTCATAGCACATATCCTCAGAAAAGCCATAGTTGACCTTCCAATATAAGCCGGATTCCTTCCACAAGCCTCCCTCTCACTCTTGCTGGGTAATGTCCATCACTTTACCCTGTTCTTTTTTATATGGTAGAGCAGTAATAGTGGGTGACTCTATATTAGTTAGTGTAGCAGTTTGTTCAAAGTCTGATCCCTCCCTGAGACCATAAATTTCCAGAACCTAGACTGTCATCTTCACACCTATATTCCTTACTCAGCACCTGGCACATACCAGATACTTGATTAATACCTGTTGGAAGCGTGAACAAATAATAAATTCACATTCCTTCACTTTTTCACTAACTATGGGACAGGGTGGGGACAGGAAGGGAGGTAACATGCACTGAGGGGCAGTACAGCAAAGTCATTACCACATGTTGGCACTAGACAGCCTGAATTAAATACCAGCTCTGCTACTTACTGGTCATGTGACCTTGGGCAAATTACTTCCCTCTCTTGTGCCTCAGGTTATGTTCCTTAAGAGATGTCAACACATATTTGGATGATGAAAAGCAATTTGAAGGAGAGTAACAGGCTGAGCAGGGGTGAGGTGTGGAACTGAAAACAGGGGCAGAAGATGGATTATCTATAGAGGGAGCATTGAGACCCTTAGGGCCCCCCCCCCCGCCAACCCTTGTTATGCTGCGCATCAGGTGACTAACCCTTTACTCTGCAAGAGGTTAAGGGTTTTTCTCTCAAGAAGTTAACCTGGAAGAACTCTGAGCAGCAGACACAGAAAGGGTCAGAGTGAGATACCAAATGGAAAGTGCGGTGGCGGGGGCATCCACAGACCCCTCCTCCAGCTCTGCTACCATAATCCTGACAGCTGGAAGTGTGCTCCCTAAGCAGGAGATTGGAGAATTCTTTCTCAAGGCCCCAGAGAAAACACATGCTGGCACTGATATTTGCATGTTTCCTTGTATAAAAGCTTAGTTTTGGCCCAGTTCCCCTACAGTGAGGCTCACCAGTTGACAGGACCCCCATACTGATGTGTGCACATGTGCACGGACACACACACACACACACACACACACACACACAGGGCTGCCATTTACTTATTTAGTGCTTTACTCGAAGATCAACCTGTACGGGGCACCTGGGTGCCTCAGTCAGTTAAGCGTCTGCCTTCAGCTCAGGGATTGGGCTGGGATGGAGCCCTGCATCGGGCTCCCTGCTCAGCGGGGAGTGTGCTTCTCCCTCTGGCCCTCCCCCTTCTCATGCTTTCTCTCTCTCTCTCTCTCTCTCTCTCACTCTCTCTCAAATAAATAAAATCTTTTAAAAAAAATCAACGTTTAGTCGCATATCACTAGATGTTTGAAGGAAGTCTCTAGGATAAAAGGGGGGGCAAACAAACAGAAATGTTTGAAGCAAATAGATAATGCAGAAAGCAGAAAAAAATACAAAGCAAAAATTATTAGTATCCTCAGAGAAACAAGAGAAGATATTGTATTCATGAAATAAGATGCAATAAATGCTATATAGAAAAGAAAGAAAAAGAAATGACACTGGGAAAATAAAATGTGAGAGCCAATATAAAATAAAAAAGTCAATAGAAAGGTTGAGAGGTAATGAAAAGGAAATTTCCCAGAGGATGTACCAAAAAGACAAAGAGATGGAAAATGGAAAAGATAAAATTAAAGGATCAATCAAGAAACCCAATATCTGACTGACAATTTTCTAGGGATTCCAGAGAAAGCAGAGGGGAGTTAATTATCAAAGAAATGAAGTGAGGATATTTTACACTGAAGGACATGAATCTTCAGAATGAGAGGGCCCAGTACAAATGAAAAAGAACCATCCTAAGGCATATCATCAGAAAATGCCAGAATACCAGGGATAAAGAGAAGATCCTGAAAGTTTTGGAGGTAGGGAGAACGGATTATATATACATCATCAGGAATCAGAATGGTTTCAGATAGCTCAGTGGCAGCACTGAAAGCTAGAAGATTAGGGAGCCATGCCTTAAAAATTCTGGTGGAAAATTATTTCCAACATACTATTCCATATATAGTCAAGGAAATTAGAAGTGAGCATAGAATAAAGACATTCTCAGACATGCAAAGATAAAAAATTTTACTTCCTATGTGCCCTTCCTTAGGAAGTGACTAGAGGATGTGTTTCACCAAAATGAGGGCATAGACCAAGAGAGAAAAGACTTGCAAACCCAGAAGCAGACTCTTCAACATAGTAGAACTGGTATGCAGGTGGCCTAGAAAGCAACCAGTCCCAAACTGAAAGGGAGGAGGAAGGCTCCAGAGGGTGAAGCACTAGGAAAACAAAGGGAGCTGATAGCTTCTATGACTATGTGGAAAAAGCATTTTACAGATCTGCTAGAATGTTTGAAGAGATTTAGCAATATGTACATAGAACTAAGCAAATGAGGGGAAAAGGCAACTGTTAACTCCAGGAGAAACAAAAATATGTACAGAAAATAAGTGTAATGATAGTATACCATTTGGTTCAGCAATGGACAATATAAAGTCATAAGAAGGTAAACTTTAAAAGAAATTTATTTATTTTTTAAAAAGATTTTATTTATTTATTTGACAGAGATCACAAGTAGGCAGAGAGGCAGGGAGAGAGAGAGGGAGAAGCAGGCTCCCGGCTGAGCAGAGAGTCCGATGTGGGGCTCGATCCCAGGACTCTGGGATCGTGACCTGAGCCCAAGACAGAGGCTTTAACCCACTGAGCCACCTAGGCGCCCCTAACCCCCAAATTTAATTTAAGAATTTAGCAGTTGCGATTAAACTATATGAAAGGATGGAGAAAGGAAGTGGAGCTGGGTAGTATAAGAGTTAATACTCATCTACTGTATTGGGGGGGCGTTGTGGAAGACATTACTAGTGTCCACTGATACCTGGTCCTTCTTGCTTCGGGGCACATAGAAGACTGTACTTACCCCTTGTAGTTGGGAGCGGCGCCATGGCCAGTCCGGTCCCTAAGCTTTAGGTGGAAATGCTGTGTTGCTGCTAGAAGGAAGCTGAGATGATCCTGCAGCTGTCTCTTCTCCCCCTGTGGTGATCAAGGAGGCCTTGGGTTAAGATGGCAGAACCACAAGATTGAAACGGGGCTGGCATTGCCTCATGGGATATAGTCCCAGAGATGCTGCATGGACTCTGCAAGGATGAGAAAGAAACCTTTATAGTGTGAAGCCACTGAGATTTTGGGCTAATTTGTTACTGCCATGTAGCCTGGCTTACCTGATACAAACTTCAACATGTACTGTGTGAAACTGATAAATTAGGAAAATTAAGAAATAGCCATAGAAACATGTTATTTAGAATTATGGAGATGATCACCAGAAGAATAAAAATATTAAAAGTGGTGGCCTCTGGGGAGCAGGAAAGAGGAGTGAGTAACCTGTATTCATTATAACACTATATGACTTTTTTTTTTACACAATATAATTGTATTACATTGGCAGAAATAACACTTTATAAAATCCTGTGTGTGTGTGTGTGTGTGTTGAAAGGATTCCCACCAAACCATTACAGTGGCTGTCCATAGCAGGGAGGGCATGCTAGACTGGACATCTGAGGAACTATGGATGTGGCTGGGCATGGAAGGCCCTGTGGGAAAGGTGGCCACCCGGATGGATTCCAGTCTGAGGAGTCTGATTTTCATCCAGATGGCGGTGGGGAGCCGTGGAAGAACTGGAAGCAGTAGAGTATCCTGAGCAAATGTACTTTTGTAGTGGGCCCCCTGACTTACCTGGATGATGAATTGTTGGGGGGAGAGGGGGCTGCGTGGTCTCTGGGAGAGCTGATGAGGCCTCCCGACTAAGACCTGGTTCTAACAAGTGTCTGTCAAGGGCCTGCCATTTTCCAGGCGCTATTGGTAAATGCCCAGCCATTTAGCAGGGAACAAGAGGGACCGATCCCCCCCGCCTTCGGGGAGCATACATGGGCGAGAGAGGCAAATGTGGAGGAAAAAAAGTAAAAGTCAGGTGGTGGCTCGTGCTGTAAAGAAAAATGCATCAACTTGAGACAGAGAGATGGGGCGGGGAGGGGTACTCTACATAGGGTGGCCAGCTGTGGGCTCCCTGAGAAGGTGACATTTGAATAGAGCCCTGACTTAAGAGAAGGAACAAGCCATGTAAAATGTGGGGTTCCAGGCAGAAGGAACAGCGGCCCGGAGGACCTGAGGTGGGAGTAGGCTTGATATGCCAAGGCACAGCAAAGAAGTCCATCGTGGGGGTTCGGGGGCGGGGCCCATCCATCAAGGGGAAAGTTCTGGGACCAATTCATGGAATAGGGAGAGAACCTCAGGGAGCCACTGGTGGGTTGAGAGCAGGAGAGCGGCCTGATTTGTCTGAGGAGGCCAGTAGGGCCAGGCCTGGCAGCCCTTTGGCTGGGGGCGGGGGGGGGGGGGGGGGGGGGTGGGCGGGCTTTTTAGGAGGGGAGCGGAGCCTCTGGGGCTCTGCCCAGCCGTCAGTGCGGTGCCTCTCAGGCCGCCTGGACCAGCGACAGCAGCTTCATCACCCACTTCCCAGCATCCCAGCCCCCTCGGGGAATTGAAGGATCCTCACAAATCAAAATAGCAGGCAAAGAACAGCCTCTAATTGTTCCGCGTAAAAGAAGCGAAATTAGACGAGTCAGCTGTGGGCTTGAGACCGCCTCCCACACAGCTGTGATCCCGCACCCCGCGGAAGACAGACTTCCCGAGACTTGAAATTCTGCTGTCGCCGAGCAAAACTTTTTGCTTCTCCAGCCCCAGGACAAATGACAGCTATTTGGGGAGGGAGTGGGACAGATGCTGGCCCTGGAGGACAATGAGTGAATCAGAATTAAAAAAAAAAAAAAAAAAAGAAGAATCAGTCCCTTCGTGAAGGAGCAGCCCTAGCTGGTGTGGATTTGTTCCGTCATTCAGAACACATAGAAGGCACTTGGTGTGCCATCATCAGCTCTCACAGGGGCCCAAGCCTGGGCGTGGTAGCATGGGATTTCCAGAGCAGTGGAGGCATGCGGTGTGGTTCCACCCTGGGGGTAGAGTGGGGAGAGAGCACTGGTCCAGGAGTCAGGAGGTCTAAGTTCTTGCCTTGGCTCTGCTGCTGTGTGACCTTGGGTAAGTCATGTCACCACCTCCGTGGGCTTCAGTTTTCCTGTCTTTTCTCTATGGGCTTTAGGCCACATAGTGCTTCTCAAACTTTAGAGCCTTTAAGAGTCATTTGGGGGTGGTGCTTGTTAAAGATGAAGATTTCCAGGGTGCCTGGATGGTTCTGTCGGTAAAGCATGTGACTTTTGATCTCGGGGTCATGAGTTCAAGCCCCATGTTGGTAAGATTTAGTAGGTCTGGGGTGGGGTCTACGAGTCTCCTATTCCAGGAATTCTGAAGGGAGTCCTTGGACCACACTTCCATAAAATCATTTTCCCTCAATCTCTCAGGGCTCCTCCTGCTCGGAAATTTGAGGAGTCACTCATGCAGCCCTTCTCTGGGTTTCTCACATCACTCTAGGGACATGAAAGCAGTCCTTGTCCCCCATTGATATACCTGTATGTTCCTGCGGTGATCACGCTGCACCGGGACAGTGTGTCTCCGTGTATGGAGCCTCTTCCAGGCTGTCCGCTGCCCAGCGCAGGCCCGGTACAGAGGGGGACCATGACAGACATGATGGCCCAGCAGGGGGCTAGTGTGGTGCAGGAGGCCGCAAAGCAGAGTCGGGCATGGAGGGGTGTTTCAGGTGGAGGGGGGCTCAGTTGCACACATCTGGCTTGGATACCTGGGCTCATGCCCTGGGTTGGATGTGTGGGTGAGTCCAGCTGCCTGGGGATGAGAAGGTCTGGATGGGACCACAGGAAGAACTGGGAGCCCTGGCCCTCCACAGAGGGCACCCCTGGAGGTCTGAGGCCTCACCCAGTCTGCTAGGCAGAGTCCCTTCCTCAGAGCTGGCCAGTCGTATTTCCCAAATATCAGTGGCAGAAGCCAGAGGCTCAGGTCACTCTGGTCCAGTACCCAGCTTCATCCTTCATAGATGAAGAATAGTAACTGTCAGATACTGAGCACTTGCCAGGGCTTTGGCTTCAGGGCTAAGTACTAGATCATCCCGTTACATTTCACATCACCACCCCTCCCTCTTTTTTTTTTTTTTTTTTACAGTTACAGATACTGATGCTTAGAGAGTTCACATTACTGGCCCCTAGTCCCTCAGTTAATAACTAGTAGAAGCGGGGTTAGAACCTAGACCTGTTTTCCTCTGGAGCCCAGGTTTTTTTTTTAAACCATGTTGCTTAGTACCCCTCAGAAGAGGAAGGGCTTTTCCTAAAATACCTTCTGCCAAAGTCAGCCACAGTCAGAGAAATCCTTTTGCATCTGTTATAGTGAAAAAGGGGTGATGTGGAGTCAGGTGGTTCTGGGTTCTAGTCCCACCTCTGCCCCTCACCTTTAGCATGACCTTGGGCAAATCATTTCTTCCCCCTGAGTATTTTCTTAAATTTTTATTTTATTTTTTATTTTTTAAAGATTTTATTTATTTATTTGACAGAGATCACAAGTAGGCAGAGAGGCAGGCAGAGAAAGAGGAGGAAGCACGCTCCTTGCTGAGCAGAGAGCCCGATGCGGGGCTCAATCCCAGGATAGATCATGACCTGAGCCAGAGGTCATGGCTCTGAAGGCAGAGACTTTAACCCACTGAGCCACCCAGGCGCCCCCCCCACTCCCTGAGTCTTAAGTGAAACTGAAATCTGTGAAATGGAAATAATTACACACACGCTTGTTTTGAAGGTACACTAAGATGAAGACAGCCACCAACATCTACATCTTCAACCTGGCCTTGGCGGATGCATTGGCCACCAGCACGTTGCCCTTCCAGAGTGCTAAGTACCTGATGGAGACATGGCCCTTTGGGGAGCTGCTCTGTAAGGCTGTGCTCTCCATCGACTACTACAACATGTTCACCAGCATCTTCACCCTCACCATGATGAGCGTTGACCGCTACATTGCCGTCTGCCACCCTGTCAAGGCCCTGGACTTCCGCACGCCCGCCAAGGCCAAGCTGATCAACATCTGCATCTGGGTCCTGGCCTCGGGTGTGGGTGTCCCCATCATGGTCATGGCTGTGACCCGCCCCCGGGGTGAGTGAGTGCGGAAGCTGTGGTACAGGCCACTGACCCCCCGGGTTCAGCATGGGGGGCCCCTGCGGGAGGTGTGCATTCCCGACCAGTGGAAAGTGTGGCCGGCTGGCCAGTGAGAGTGTGGGGAGTCAGCCGATGGGAGTGTGAACAGTTGTTGTGAGGATGAATGATTCAGCAGCGGGCAGATGGGTTGCTGGTCAAAGGAAATGTATGAATGGGGTTGTGGAGAGGCGGGCTGTGGGCGTGCAGTCCCTGGCCAGGAGTGTGTGGGGATGACTGACTTAAAGGGAGATAGACAGAGGCCACTAGGGCGAGAGTGTCCCTGACCAGTGAGCCGTGGAGGCCGTAAGATCTGCAGTCTCAGCCCAAATGCCCTTCCACCCCAATGTGAAAACCACTGGCCCAGCTGACCAAGGCAAGGCCCTAGAGAATAGCCTGCAGAGAGTGACAGGTGCGTGTCCTCAGAGTGAGAATGGTCACTAACATAGTAGCAGCTCGTGTCAGTCAGGGCAGCAGCTGTAACAAGCCATCTCCGGAGTTCAGTGTTGAACGGTACAGAGGTTTATTCCTCACATTACCATGGAACGTGAGCTGGAGGAGGAGCTCGATTCCACAGTTCTTCAGGGAACCAGGCGCCATGTGGTGGCTTTGGAATCCTCCCCTGCTGGCATTTGGCCAGCAAATGAGTACGGAGAAGGAGTGATGAAAGAGCATGGCCAGCCTTGAAATGTTATGGCCCATCGTTTCCTAGTGATGGCTGGTTACATGGTCCCAGCTTGACATAAGGAAGCGGGACAGGTCATATAGCAGGGTGCCAGTGACACAGGCCATTGACCTCTCTGAGCCACACAGTATCATGGGGTGTTGAGAAGTTTAAAGGAGACTATATGTGTAAAATACTTAGGACAAGGGACTCCTACCTTTATTTGACCGTAAGAACATCCAGAATCAGAGAGGTCAGGTGGTTTACTGAGGGTCACAAGCAGGCATTTGGTGGAATTTGACCTATAACCCTCGAATTTGACCTATTGCCCTCATGCCGCCTCTTACTCCTGTTGGCCGCTGAGGTGGAGGTTTGCAGAGGGTCAGTGCTGTGGATGGAAGGGGAGTAGGCCTGGGTGGAGGCGTTTTGACCACCCTTAACCCCTGCAGAGGCAGAGCCCCAGGTGCCCTCACACAGCTGCTGTGCAGTTGGTCTTGACTCAGCAGCTGGGCCCCATTCCTCACTGTCAGCCTTCAGTTTATGGGCCATTAACTGCAGCCCTGCTGGGGGCCGGACCAGATGGGCCTCCTCACTGCACGCTCCATCCCCTGCACACGCTCCCCAACTCAGCACTTCTTGGTTCTGTATGTAACTTGCTGTGTGACCTTGGACAAATGCTGTTCCTCTCTGAACCTTGTTCTGCCATCTGCTCAAGAAAGTCCTTGGACTCAGTCAGCCCTGGGAGTCCTGCCATCCTGCTGTCCAGAGGACCCACTGTGTGGATCCCCAGTACCCTTCCTACAACTCTCAGGCGCCAAGTTCACTGCCTGGCTCCTCAAAACCCAAGGTTCCAAGGGACCTTGGGAGTTCCCCAGGTCAGTTTCAGGCTGTGTCTGAATCCAGAAACATCCCTAAGGTGCTCCTCCAGCCCACACCCACACTCCAGGAACAGGGAGCTCATTCCATCCTGGGTGCACCTCTGGACAAATTCCGCAGTCAGCAAGTTCATCTTGCCATTAAGCTTGGCTTTGTCTCCCTGACCCTAGCCCTGACTTCTGGACTCCCAAATGTATCTGCCTCCCTTTCCTGTGAGTGCACCAAGAGCTTGACCCCCCCCCCCCACCCGCCGCTGTGCTAAATGTTTCACATGCCTGAGCCCATGGAATCCTAACAACCCTGTGAGGTTTAGATACTCTTATTAGTCCCACTTTATGGAAGTTCTCCTGGAGGCTGAACAGTTTGCCAAGGGTCACACCACACAGTTGGTAGGGCTCAAGTTCTGCCCTTAACTCATCATACTCTCTAGATCTGTCTGAGCAGTGTTGTCCTCATTGGAGCTAGTCTGAAAATGAGTAGGGTGTTTTGAGGCCTCACAATGACTGGCATTTGGTGGGTTTGGGCTAAATTATATCATTACTGCGGTCCATGGATGTAGAGGCTGCTAAAGAGAACGGAAGAAAATATAGAAGGGAGACCTCCTAGATTACAGCCAATCCCGCTGGGGTCTTTAAGGATGAGTAGGAGTTCACCAAGTACGGAAGTGTAGGAGGACATTCCGGGCAGAAGAATCACCCTGAACAAAGGCCAGGAGGAGGTGTGGGACTTGACCAAGCCAAGAAGGGTGGCGAGCAGACGGGGTCGCTTCGGCCCCCGCATCCCTCACCTGCTGTCTTTCCTTGCTTCCCCCGCAGACGGGGCCGTGGTGTGCATGCTCCAGTTCCCCAGCCCCAGCTGGTACTGGGATACCGTGACCAAGATCTGCGTGTTCCTCTTCGCCTTCGTCGTGCCCATCCTCATCATCACCGTGTGCTACGGCCTGATGCTGCTGCGCCTGCGCAGTGTGCGCCTGCTGTCGGGCTCCAAGGAGAAGGACCGCAGCCTGCGGCGCATCACGCGCATGGTGCTGGTGGTGGTGGGCGCCTTCGTGGTGTGCTGGGCGCCCATCCACATCTTCGTCATCGTCTGGACGCTGGTGGACATCGACCGCCGCGACCCGCTGGTGGTGGCCGCGCTGCACCTGTGCATCGCGCTCGGCTACGCCAATAGCAGCCTCAACCCCGTGCTCTACGCCTTCCTCGACGAGAACTTCAAGCGCTGCTTCCGCCAGCTCTGCCGCACGCCCTGCGGCCGCCCGGAGCCCGGCAGCTTCAGCCGCGCCCGCGAGACCACGGCCCGGGAACGGGTCACCGCCTGCACCCCGTCCGACGGTCCCGGCGGGGGCGCCGCCGCCTAAACCGCGCCGGCCCGGCCCGCCTAGCGCCCCTCCGGGGTGACCTAGCCGGCACCCGGGGCCCGCAGGGGGCGGGGCCGCGACGCGGAGTGGGGCCGAAGGGCGCCCCTGTTTTGGAGAAGGGGGTCGAGCGGAAGCGTGGCCGGGACCGAGAGGCGGGGCCCTTGCGGTGGGGCGGGCTTCCGGGCTGGGGCGGGGCGAGGGGCGGGGCCTCTGGGCGGCCGGCGCGGTCGGCGGTTTTGGGTCGGGTGCCGGGAACTAGCGACTCTGGGGGAGCGGGGCCTGTGGCTCTGGGACCGGACCGCTAGACGGAACCTGTGCGGCGGGCCAGCCTCAACCTTGGGACAGCCTCGGGTTCTAGCCAGAGCCGGCCTTGCTGGCCTGGGACCTGAAAAAGCCAAGGACCCAGGACCCAGGGGGCCTTGGTGGAGACGGAGGCTTGAGAACAGGGCTGCAAGACTGAGTCTCTCTCTGGTGGTGGGGGGGCCTCTTTTGGGGGCGAGAGGGAGGGACAGGTCAGCCAAGAGGCGACAGCTCAAGACAGGGCCACGAGGTAGGCTAGGGCCACGAGATAGGATGTGTGCAGGGGATGGCGGCCTCAACCTTGGGGTAGAGTCCCAGCCCCGAGTTGTAGCCAGAGGCGGGGTTGCTGAGGTCCAGGTCCAACTGGACTGTCGTCATAAATAGAAAATAGAATCGAGAGGGAGAGAGAAACAATACGCCTTTTCTGTCCTTGACAGTCATTTTCTTGGAATGGCCTCAGCATGGACGTCATGTCCCCCGCACTTTGTGCCAGTGGGGCTTGGGACAGGACAGTGGAGCAGGGCCAGCACCTTCAGGCTAGGATAGCAGGACAGGCCCTCAGCTGGGGTAGGGTCCCCAGCCCCAGGTTCTATGGGGCTCAGAAGGAGGAGGGAGGTCTGGCAGCTCCAAAACCTGAGCTGCCAGGCGGCCTCTGTGCCAAGGGTTGGGGGGTGGGCAGAGGCAGAGGCGAGGCTGGGGAACTTCTGTTTAGACAGTAGGTCCTCAAGCTGGAGGGCAGACGCTTTTGGGGGTCCCCAGGGGCCTGACTTCTTTGCCCAGGTACTGGAGGACAGGAGACAATGCTAGCAAGAGCCCCATGCATGGTAAGTGGCAACTGGGACTGGGTGGGGGCATCTGAAGGACCAGTGTGGACTTTTCTTCCTGCCCATCTTGGGTCTCTAAGAAGAACCTCCAAGAGATCCTCCTCCTTCTCCCAACACCTGGACGTGTCCAAGGTGTCCAGTGTTTACAGGCAGCTGGAACTGCCCACACAGGAGCCTGTCTCTGAAGGAACTGGGAGGAAGAAGGCTTTCCTAACTGATAGGAGTTTTTCTCTTCATGTGTTTGGCATTTTATTCAGGCACTCCCAGATCTTTGCTTTCCTATCAGGGTCTGTCCTTGTTCCCTGTGCCTCCCCCATACTTCACCTCCTCTCCCTGCCCCCTCCCCGCCACAGACACTGCCTCAGTCCCACACCCCTAACTCCCTATTGAAGCAGTGAGCTGACATCCTTGTAGAAACAAATTAATTTTCTTCCCTTTTTGGAACAGATGGAGAGAAACTGACGTCTTTGTCTCAAACCAAAAAAAAAAAAAAAAAAAAAAAGATACCTCTTCTCCCTTTGACAGTCATTTCCTTGGAACAAAAGCCTTTCTCTTGTCTGGGAGACTGTCACTCCAGCAGGGGCTGAACTAGCGTTCAGGAGGTTGAGGGCTTAGGCACCAGAATGGGTGTTGGGCACATTAGGGGTAGGGATACCCTTAGTAGACAAAGCACAGCTCCCCTTTTGGGGTGTGAACCCCAGAAACCCCCAGACCTGGGAATTTGCTTCCTCCAGGCAATGGCTTCAGTAGTACTTTGGAAGATGCAGGGCAGTGCCCAGTGCCCCTGGAGACTTCTGTGTCTGAATGGGAGGGGGGGTGTATCAGCAAGGTGGGGGACCCTCCTGGACACTCCTCTTCATGTGGGACCCCCTGCCTTGGGGAGATGTCAGAGATTGGGGACAATTTAGGGACTGGGGAAGACTTCTGAAGAAGGTGACATTGGATCCAGGCCTGTTGATTCTCTCCGCAAGGACTCTGTCCCCTTCAACTCTCCCTCAAGGCTATTCTGGATCTGCGCCCTGCCGTCTCCCATGGCTAAAACAAATCTGACTGGTTTTTACTACTTCTCATACATAAATGTGTCCCGGGTCCATAGAGTCTGGGTCCAAACCACATGCATTTAAGGTAAAGCGAATTTGTACTGAAATCAACTTGATGCCAGGCTGTGCACCCCAGGGGCTGGGACTCGGAAATAAGTCAGATACAGCTCGGCCCTCAGAAAGTTCATGCCCAGGCTGGGAGACAAGGTGTCAACAGAGCATCATGTGCATGTGATGTGTGCAATGACAGGAAGCCCCAGGGAGGGTGTCTTGGGGAAGTGTTTTCTAGCTTTCTGCTAAGACACATTCGTAGAAATTCTAGAAGAGGTGGAAAAGAGAGGGGCTTAAAGGATGTGTAGGGGTTGGCCACCAAGAAGAGGGAACAGTGTGTGCAAGAGCATGGACATGTTGAGGTGCTTGGCAAACCCGAAAAAAGCTGTGTGCATCTGGAGTTTGGGGCTTAACTGAGCAATTTCGAGTGTCAGGCTCTGCGCTAAGCGCTTCATGCACATCGTCCCATCCGAGCCTCGTGACAGCCCAGGGGAGGTACTGTTACCCTTATTTTAGACCACAGGCTCAGAGGTCAAGCCACTCACCCCTAAGTCACAGAGCCTGTGGTGGAGCAGGCTCAGGTCAGTAGGCCTTCAGGCTCCGAGTTCCTGGTAAATTCCAGGGATCACTGATACAGAAGAGCCTTAATTGCTGGAACTCTGGAATGAGGATTTTTGAAGACTTAAAACCAGGAAAAATCTGAAGGAAAAGGGCAATTTTCCATGAACTTTTGTTCCTCCTGAAGCTCTCCAAACCTTCACATTTCAAAACGTACTGTGTGTGACACATTTTAAAGCTCCAAATTGACAGTGTAATTCTAGATCATCACAGCGCTCTCAGAACCGTGAAGTAGGTTCTGATTCCACCCCTCCCCCCCAGGTTTCCACTCCTCTCTCTTCAGGAGGTGGAGGCAAGCTTTTGCCTCCAGTTTCAAAATGTCCTACAATTACCTGTCTTTTCTTGTGGTGACAGAAGTAGCGGTGAAAGCTGGAGTCAGATTTGGGTTTCCCTCACTGTGCCTCAGTTTCCTCATCTGTAGAACGGACTTCCTTCATGGGCTTGCCGTGAGGACTTAATGAGTTCATTTACAGATAGGGTCCAGATCATAGGTCAGCTCTCAGCACATGGCAAATAGTTGTCATTAGGAACTCTGCTACAGCACGAGGTCAGAACTGGAGACCCAGAGGGAAAGGCAGATGAACTTTCAGGGACAGCAATATAGAGAGAAGAGCCCGGGGACCCAGCCTGAGGATCCCCCTGCTTTCTAGGCTCAGGAGTCACAGCACGGAGAGTGAGACGCTGCTGGAGAAGCAGGAGGAGGTTGGGGAGGATGTGCTGCCATAGAAACTGGAGGAGGAGGGCGTTCCCAACGGGGAGGGAGTGATGGATAATGTCAAGTGTCATATAAGAGAGGTTGGTGGTAGGGAGGGCAGGAGGGTGATGAGAATAAAGCAGAGCCTTCAAGTTCAGTTTCCTACATGGCTTGGGAAGCCCCAAATCTGGATTCAAATCTCAGCACTGAAGCTAACCAGCTGTGTGACCTAGGCAAGGGAGTTGCCCTCTCTGAGCTTTTCTTTTCTCTTCGATCTAAGACAAGGGAATGGGTCAGTCTCTGAGGTTTCGTCTCTGATAAGTGTCCTGATTTTGCTGGGTTCTTGGCTGCTTGCTAGCAGTGGGAGCTCAGGCAGGTCATTTCACCTCCAAGAATCCCATCTGAAGGCTAGAGATATGGCAATTGAGGTTCCTACCAAAATGCCTGGCACCTAGTAGGCCAGTGAATACAGAATTATTCTGTGACGATAGTGGGGAGCTAAGGAGACCTGCTTAGCTTGGAATTTGAAATGTTCCTCAAGGTGGAGAAAGCCACTACTGTCTGGAGAGAACTTGGAGGAGCCACAGTCCAGGCTAGTCCCCCACTAGACCTCTGCCCAAAGGCCAGCCCATCTATTTTCAATGGCAGAGCCTCAGCTGGCCTCTGGCTGCCTTCTCCCACTGGACCTACTACAGATCCAGGCTGGGAACCAGCTCAGAGGCTTCAGAGCCCCTAGGAAGTAATGCCTCCCCCACCCCCAAGGTCATGGTCCCGGCACTCACACACGAAACACTATACACAACTTTCTCTTCTCATTTATGTACTTATAATTATATACTCCTTCACTTCATTCCTGGGCACTGAGCACATAGTGCGGACAGCTCCAGGGAGGGAGCCCAGCTTTGAGCTTACAGATGCTGGGAGACCAGAGGAGACTGGGGTGAGGATCTGGCGGCAGGTGGCTGGGGAGTTCAGAATGGGGCCCTGAGGGGCTGGGGAGAGGCATCGCTTATCCTGACCTGGTCAAGCGCTAGAGCTGGGGGTTGCCCAGGTTCTAGTCCCATCCCTGGCTCTGGCCATGAACCCCACTATGATAATACTAGTATGTGATACACAGCACCTCCCTTTGTTCTAAGCCCTTTACATGGTAATTTACTTAATCTTTGCAGCATGACTCTGAGGCAAGCACTATTATAGTTATTACCCCTACTTTATGGATGAGGAACCCAAGGCTCAGGGGAATGGCCTGTCCAAGACCACAGAGCATGTCCATGGCTGGGCCAGCTAGGATCACATCTTAGATCTGTCAAGTCCACTTACTCTGCTCTTCTCCTTCTGCCTCCCACGAGGAAACTGATGACACAGAGGGCATCAGGGAGACTCCTGTGTCCAGCTCATAGTCCGGGACTGAGCCTTCCCGATGCTGGGTTCTATGCCTCATCATCTTGGCGTCAGACACCTCCCAAGGAATCGCTGTGGCCTTAGCAGGGCCCTCTCCCCATCCACTCCCTCCCTCCCTTGGAAGTCTTGCTTGTTCTTTAATTTTTTATCTGCCTGCTAGGACTGTGCTGTATGATCTTGGGCCAGTCACTTCTCTCTGGGAGCCCCTTTTCTCGGTTGTGGAGGACAACAATCACAATAAGTTGTGAAGATTTACAAAGAGGCTTGTCTGTTTTGGTGTCACAAATGTTCCCAGCAAATGGTACTGCGTCTGGCCCACAGTCATCATTCAACTGAGCGGATGATGAAGTGCCTGGTGCCGAGTAAATGGCTGAAATGTGGAGCTTTTAATGCGATTGAGCGTTTTAGGTTATACCTGCTCTGACCCACATCTCTTAATACTGTAGGTGGGTCAGGAGCAAGGACTTTGTTTTGTAATCATCTCCTTGAGTTTCAGAAGATGGGACACTGTTACCCTGGAGAAGGAATTTTCAAGAGGACATCTTCTCTGCAAGTACTTTATACATAGCTGTCGCCTTTTGTCCTCACCAAGCCTGCCCTTCCTGGCACCAAGAGAGGGGCACAGTCTGGGAGGAAAGATCCCTGGGTGGCACTGGCCTGGGCCTTCTGGCCAGAACCTTTGGGTCTTGGGGGTGGAGTCCCTTAGTAGGTGGTGATGCAGGTAACATCCACCTGCTGGAGCTCACCTTCCAGAATCTCCTCTTGGAATAAATCCCAAGCCAGGAGATGGAATATGGGCTTGACTCTGTCCTTCACTTCGTTGCTGTGTTACTTTGGGCAGGTCTCTGTCCCTCTCTGAGCAGCTGCTCAATGGAGGGACAGAGGTAGGAGTTGATGGGTTCCAAGGGCTTTGCCATCCTGGGAGAGAACAGAGATCTTTCCCTCATGTTCCTTGATCCCAGCAACAGACATCTCCGGTAAGACGCACTGGGCATTTGCCCAGAGGCCGAGGAAAGGGTGCCTAGGGGTCTGGTATTTGTAATTGGAGCTGCCCTACTTTTGGGATGAGGGAGGCAAGCATGTCAAAACAAAGCTTGACTCAAACACCTGAATTTTTGCCTATCCCAGGTCCCATCTTGGTACCAAGGACCAAACTTCTGTTTTCCCAATAAAGAAAAACACTATTCTTGGTGTCCACATCTCTGGCTGTTTCTTTTACTTATCTTCTGTGGTCTCCTCATGGTGGGGGGCTAGTGTGGGGCATGATACAGACCTGCCTGCTCTTACTGGGTGGGTAGACTAGCTCTACCTTTGGGACTGTCTCAGAGGGAGAGGCAACACTGTCCTTAAGAACCCTATCTGGGGGTTACTGGCTGGCTCAGTCTGTAGAGCCTGTGATTCTTGATCTCAGGGCTATAAATTTGAGGCCCACATTGGGTATAGAGATTACTTAAAAAAATAAAATCTTAAAAAACAAACCCATCTGATGGGAGACATACTCATATCAAGTGTAGCCACTTCCTAGAGCATGCCCCAAACCAAAGCTGGCTTCTAGAAGCCCCCACTCCCCCAACCCTTCGAATGGCTCCTCCTTCTCTGTGGCCCACCCCCAATATCAGTCCCTTGTCCTCCAGAACCCTGCCCACCCCATGTACCTGTTGGGGCTCCCACTAACTCCCCTTCCTTTTCCCCTCCACCTTACTCCCACCTCTGTTCCATGCTTCTGCCCCACAGTGACCCTTCTTTTGGTGACAGAAGCCCTAAACCTTCTCTGGGAGCATTCAGGGAAGCCCTGGGTGTGGGGATGGATGTCCCAAGAGACCTCCACCACCCTCTGTGCCCCCCTCCTCAGTGGTTGCTGGTCCTCATGATTCATAAGTAATTCTCTGGAAGGGAAGTTCCTGACCCAGGATCTGCCTTCCCAGCAGGTGTGACCAGGTCTTTAGGAGAGCTCCAGGGCCTGGAGCTGCTCCTCCCCTTCTGAAGTAACCTCCCTTCAGAGACTCTAAGCCTCTTTCTGCCCCTGCAGCTGCCCATCCTGGGACCTGCTGTGGCTGCCCTGACCTGGACTGGGATCCCAGCCCCCCTCAGGTGCAGACTGATTGGGTGGGGTTGGGGGCAGGGGGCCTGACTGCCCAGGGTGGGGAGGGGGCTTGACCACCTGGCCTCACCTTCCTCACAGGGGGGGCTCAGGTGAAGATTTCCCAGAGGTCTGGCAGCTCTGCCCAGAGCTTACTCCCCCTGAGGCTGGGAAGAACAGCTCTGAAGGGTGTGTGTGTGTGTGTGTGTGTGTGTGTGTGTGTGTGTGAGAGAGAGAGATAGAGAGAGAGAGAGATTGCACAGCATGTGTGAGAGCACCTCGGTGTTCATGGAAGTGTGCACGGTGGAGATTTTTCATTCACCTTTGTGTCTGCCTTGAAGAAAAGCATATCTGCTTGACCACTGCGGGCATCCCTTTCTCTTCTGTAAAATCTTGTGATTATTATAGCTAACTTACCAGGACTCTTCTGAGGACCCAGTGAGGCAACAGCTGTACATGGTAAGCAGGACAAAGTATTAGTGATGGGGAAACACAGTCTGCCTTTAACCTTCGATAGCTCCCAGTTGCTTGAAAAATCCAGATGACCTCTCATGCTCCTCCCCAGTGGGGGATTCTAGGAATCTAAGTTCAATCTTGTCTGCCGGCAACCTCCAAATTCCATCAGAGGGAGACAAGGCTGCACTTCAGGAAGAGGACTGCTGAGGCCCGGCCCAAGGATGGGCAGTTCTAAGAGAAGTGCAGCAGGCAGGACAGACAGCAGTCATGTGCCAACTTTGTCACCCTTCTAGGTCAGCTCCATTCCCTCTGCCTCCAGAAAGCCTTCTCTGATTGCTCTGTTCTGATCCTTTGCCCTGTTTAGACCTCCCACAACTGCTATGTGGGCACCCACAAGCAGGCTGCTGGGCCCCCACAGCCTTCTCAGACACATGGGAACCCTGTCACTCCCCAAAGGGAGAGGAAAGGCCCCTGGAAAGGAACACAGGAGTTTCCCCCCAATAATGTCTACAGTTATTACAGAATACTCATTATAAAAACTGAGAAACCTGGTAAGTTTGGAAAGAACAGGTAAAAACATCATCCATGTTTCGCCATTCTATTGATTTGTGGGTGTTCTTCCTCATCCAGGGGAAGCCCTGGGGGGGGGGAGGGGCGGCACAGGTCACCCCAGAGCTCTCTGAAATGACGTATGCACTGTGTGCCACCGTGCGCACACCAGATGTTCCAGGAATCCAGGACCAAAAAGTTAAGAGAGGTTTCCTTGAGTGGGGGGGTCCATGCATACAACACAGTCACATGCAAATAGACCCACAGACCTGGAGGCCACACATACACACCAGACTCTACAGACATCCTCCTCGCACACACAATTCCTTATACACACACCTCCTACCGAGGCACACACTCATTTATACACCCATGTTCGCATCCGTGAGACAGCCAAACAGCTCGTCCTGGGAGAAACCTCGGAAAGGGGCAGGACAGGCTCATTTCACAGACGCTGCTGCCACCTACTGTCCATATCTTGCACCAGCACCCTTATTTAGTTCACTTTTCCTGGACTGCGGGGGGCGGGGAGGCGGGGGTTCATCCACCACTCCGGCCCCCTCCATCTCCCCAGAAGCTGTGGACTGGAACTTGTTCCTGAAAGACGCCCTTGAACGAGGGAGGCATTCTGTTGGAAGAGACTGGGTGAGTGTGGGCTGGGCGGGGAACTATCAGTGACCGCCCTTTATGTGTCAGGCTCTGCTGTCCTTTACCACTGTCACCTCTTTTCTCAATCCCAGGTGCTTTATGCAGCACCTGGCACATGCGAAATCATAACAACTATTACAAGTGAATAATTCAAGACACGAAGGTTTTGGTCCCCCCCAACCCCGCCAGGAGAGGTTGTTTAATGTAAGGTGGGTTTTTTGTTTTTTAACATTTTATTTATTTATTTGACAGAGAGGCAGGCAGAGAGAGAGGGGGAAGTAGGCTCCCTGCTGAGCAGAGAGCCCAATGCGGGGCTCGATCCCAGGATCCTGAGATCATGACCCCAGCCGAAGGCAGAGGCTTAACCCACTGAGCCACCCAGGTGCCCCTAATGTAAGGTATTTTTAACATATCAGGAGATGGAGGCTCAGGGCAAATGACTTGCCCAAAGTCACACAATAGCATCCTCTGTTGCTCTGAAGAGAAAGAAAAGGAAGATACAGCAAAGCTGAAAATCTTTACTAAGCTGGAGAGGTCCAGCTCAGATCTCATCCCTAGAGGACCAGGAGAAGTGCCCAGAGGTGGATGAAGTCTACCTGGAGGGATGGTTTCTCTGCTCAGCAAGGTTCCCCTATCCTGAACTATGGCTTCAAATTCATTCCTTCAGCTAGTATTTATTCACAGTGTGGCAGGCTCTGGGCTCAGACTGAGGACGAGCAGTGCACAAGCAGAGGAAAGTCTAGTCTCTGCCCTCATTCCAATGTTGCAGCCCCAAAAGGGCCCCTTCCTTGCTCTCCTACCCTGGGGCCCCGGGACCCCTCTGAACTTCTCTTTGCCAGCTGTGCTGAGTGGATGGGGATCCAGAGTGACAGCAGGGGATGTGAGTCAGGGTGGGAAGGGATGATTCCCACCCTAACTGTCCAGTATGGAGATGGAGCAAAGACAGCCTTGAACCTACAGTCAGGCAGACCTACATCTGAATCGGCCATGAACTTGTTTTGTGACCTCAGTCAAATCTCTTACTCTTGGGCCTCGGTTAAAGCAAAGAGCTTGAACATCAACAGTTTCTCCAACTCATGGTCCCTTAGAAGGGCTGGTGGAGGCCAAACAGGGGAAGGCCGGGGGGGGAGGCCAAGCAGAGGGCACCCCACATATCCCCTCATGCCCACTGCTTTACTCAGAAGAGCCCTGCTTCCCTCTGTTTCCCTCTTTGGGCTTCTGTGGTTAAGTGAGTCCGACAATCACTTGGATTAGTTGATCTCTAAGTTATTGTTAGGCCTAAAAGGTTTTTTTTTTTTTTTTTTTTTTTGTAAAGATTTTATTTATTTGACAGACAGAGAGGAGAGAGATCACAAGTTGGCAGAGAGGCAGGCAGAGAGAGCTAGGGGGAAGCAGGCTCCCCACAAAGCAGAGAGCCTGATGTGGGGCTCGATCCCAGGACCCCGAGATCATGACCTGAGCTGAAGGCAAAGGCTTAACCCACTGAGCCACCCAGGCACCCCAGGCCTAAAAGTTTTAAGACTCGGTCCAGATCTTACTTGATCCCCAGATGATGAGCTAGAGGAGAGCTGGGACTGGGTCTGAGTCCTCTCGCTGTCTTCCCACCCCCATCCCGCAGGCCTGGCTACAAGAGGAGGGGCTTAAGATGTGTCCACCTGGTGACCACATGTGGGTGACATCAGACTGATGGCACAGCAGGGACTCAGCCAACAGCTTGGTACTGACCACACAGTGCTGGCACTGCCCAGGAAGGTAAGGGCGGGCAGGGAAGGCTGCCTGGGGCAGTGTAGGGGTGGGAGTGGGTCATGAACCCAGATCCTGCACCGGCTTCTGAATCCCCAAATCTCCCATAGGGGACCTCATACCAGACTCACTGGGAGGCTTAGACATCAGTCAAGACTTCACACTACCATAGGCCCTAGAAGGATCCTGACTTTGGGTTCACAGGGTCATATATTTCTGTAAAATTTGCAAATGTAAAATATATTAACTTGCATTGGCTGAGATCTTCCCACTCTGACTTCCTTTCCTTCCCACTCATATCCTACAGCTTTGAATGGCTACAGGCATTTTCTATTCTTAACCCTTCATTCTTCTTTTTTTTCCCCCCCTAAGTAAGCTCCATGCCCTACATGGACCTTGAACTCACAACCCTGAGATCAAGAGTTGCATGCTCTACTGACCGAGCCAGCCAGGTGCCCTTTCACTCTTTTTGTTAAAGAGGCCCCCAGATAAGCTTTAGGCCCCACAAGCCTGAATCTACCAGGATCCTCCGTTTTCTCAGTTTCAAAGATAGATAAAGGATGTGGAAGGTCTCCATAGGAGTAAAAATGACCTCCCTGAGTCCTGAAGGCACTGAGAATTGAGAAGCAAGGAGGATAGACTTGCCTAGGGTCTCAAAATCCAGGACGGTCCCACCTGAGCACGCAGCCCCCCCTTTCACTAACTCCCTGCTGACCCCGTGATGCCCAGAGCAGCTGCCCCCCTCAGGAAGCCCAGAGAGCTGGGCTCTGTGCCTCTGCCCCAGTGGCTCTAGGACCACGAGGTGGCAGCAGACACCGTGCTTCCTTCTCCCCGGAGCACCCCCCCCCACCCACAGCTCCGGGCCTCGCAGAGCCAGAATCTCAGTGGGTCCCAAACACCTCCTTTAGCTCTTTCCTGCCGTCTCAGGAAACAGGCAGGTCTGGCCTCATCACTTATTGGCTGTGTACTCGTGAGCGAACACTTTGCCTCTCCAAGCTTTGTTTGACTCAACCATATAATAGGGATATCTCGTGCGTACAGGTTAGTAAAGCTCCTAGCAGATACATAATAAGCGAATCATTAGCAACCACAGCTGGTTCAATGGGGGCTTCTGGAAATGGAGCCTTCTCTCCCGGCGGGAGTGGCCCCCTCCCCACACTTGAGCAAACCCAGAGGAACTCATAGGCAGCAGGCCTTCCAGAGCCCTTATGTGTTCATTGGTGGGCACCCTCTGCGTCCATGCCTGGGTCCCTCCCCGGACCAGGGCATCTGGAGGCTTTTCCTCCATCCTTCTCTTGGAAGGGGAACTCTGCAGCCTCGTGTCCACCTTGATGTCACCCTGGGGCTCTGCCTCTGGCCCAGGCTTCAGATGGATTGTCCTGGGGTACGAGTGGGGGTCCTTGAGCCAAGGACTGCCAATTCTCCTTCTCCTCTCAGCTTCCCCCCCATCAAAGGATCGCCACACCCAGCCAGGACATGGCTGTCTTTACCTTAAAGACCTCCTGGCTCTCCCCAAGTCTGCCACCATCCCCCGCATCTGCCCCCATCTAAACGTGGCATTCACTCTGGGCCAAATATACCAAACCAGCTTTTGTTCCCAGGGCACAACTTCACCATCCAGGCCCTGATGCAGGCTGTTCCTCCACCTGGAACACCCTCTTCCATTTCCACCTAGTAAACTCACCCTTAAAAGTCTAGCTGGTAGGCCACCTCCTCCAGGCAGCCTTCTCTAATCCCCCAGTTGGGACCCTTTTTCCTCTCTGGGCTTGGGGTATACTGTTTCTTTAAGGCCTTTCTCACAGGAGACCACAGATCACACCAGGACTGTCCATTATGTCTGGAGAACAACTCTGTTTACAAATGGCTTTCCCTTTCCGTGTCTTGGAGTCAGGAAAGCAGGCAGGGTTGCGCCATTACCTCATTTGACTGACACGGAGACAGGCTAGGAGAGAAATAGGACTGGCCAGGTCCCACGCCCTGCCTTACATGGTGGAGTCATGACTGAAACCGGCAGCAGATCCCAGCCACACCCCCTGGTTCAAGCCTGAGCTTGTGTCTCCACTATTCCATGAGGCCTGGTCTTGTGACTCTCTTCCCCTTTTAGACAGAGCAGTGTATTGGCCTGTTTCTAAGAAGGTGCTCAGTAAAGTTTTGAAGTAACAGATGCTCCCACATTGGCCCTGGCCCCTCACCCTAGCCCCCAGCCCATCCCCCTGCCTCTTTTTATCACCCAACTCAAGACCCAATCACCCAATCCAAGCTGGTGGCCCTGTTCAGGCGCTGGCAGGATAAGGAGTTGGCCGGAGGCCCAGGAAACTCAGAGGAGGAGGGGCACATAAACAGGTTCCTTCCCCTGCCCCAGAAGCTTATCAGCATCCCACAGGCTCCAGGCAAACTGGGTGTTCAGCTTAGGGAGGAGATCTGCCCTCTGTCTGTCACCTTCACGGTTTCCATTGCTCTTCAGCTGCATGACCTTGGGTTGTCAATTCCATTCTCTCAGGTCTCAGACCCTCTCTAGAATTCTCTTGGCCATTAAGGATTCAGCGAGGTCAAATGAGAGAATAAAATAACAGCAATCACCAAATGCGAGTCATCCCTTCCAGAGGTCTCCCCCACAGGTAGCTGCTCGGGTAACAAACTACTCCCTACACTCTGGGAAGGGAGGTGACAGCTTCAGAGGCAGAGATACTGGGACGGTGAGGGGGGGTGTGGGTTGGTGGTGCTGAAGTCCAGGCAGTGACAGCACCCAACTCTCTTCTCCCCCCGCCCCAGGCCAGTGACCGACAAGGCCAGGTTCACCCACATAAGTGCAGAAGTCACCTCAACAAGAAACACAGAGACTGCCTAGGCAGAGAGGCCCCTGGAGCAGGACAGAGCTCTCTAGGTCCCCAGGGGACTGGGGAGGGGGCGTGGGCAGAGAAGGGGGGAACATGTATATAAGACACAAAGAGAGAGGGTCACACAGAGTCACGCCCTTTATGCAAACTTACCAACAGGGGCACACCATGACACAGATGCACGCCCCGACCCCCCCCCACCACACATGCAAACACACAGAGAAGACTCACACACAAAATCAAGATCACAAACACAACCCCACAGGTACTCCGCATGCACAAACTCAGAAACGCGGAGCCCTCCCCGGCCACCCCAACACACACATTCACCGACACACTTACACACACACACACTTATCAGGCCGGGGCAGGCGCGGGTGCTGCTGAGTCACCCGCACCGCAGCTCGTCCCTGGAAGCTGGAGCTGCGAGGGGGCGGGGCCTACGGCCGGGCGCTGCGGGAGCCTCCAGTGACTCCGCGGGGATTCTCCTCGCCCCGCCCCCTTGACAGGGGCGGAGCGTCAGAGCCGGGGAGGGAGAGAGGAAAGCCCTTTGCAGTCACTGAGTCTAGGCATTCACAGCCTGCTCTCTCCTGGGTTGCCTGAATACATGTGGGAGCAATTAAAAATTAACACTGGATGCATTACTGGGTATTTGCATATGTATTTTCATTCTCTCATTTAATTTTCGCAACAGCTCTATATGAAGTTTGGGCCATTATTACTCCCATTTTACCCCCGAGGGAAAGTGACTTACCCAAAGGCACAAAGTGTTGTAAAACGCAGAGCCCAGGGCGCCTGGGTGGCTCAGTGGGTTGAGCCGCTGCCTTCGGCTCGGGTCATGATCCCAGGGTCATGGGATCGAGTCCCGCATCGGGCTCGCTGCTCAGCAGGGAGCCTGCTTCCCTTCCTCTCTCTCTGCCTGCCTCTCTGCCTACTTGTGATCTCTCTCTGTCAAATAAATAAATAAAAATCTTAAAACAAAACAAAACAAAACAAAAAAAAAAACCGCAGAGCCCAGACTCAACTGCTTCCAAAGCCTGAGCACTTAGCCCCTGGCCATTATTACCTGGTGGGCAGGTGAAACTGGAAGCAGGTGAAAGGTGTGTCAGTAGGCTTGGGAGACTGTATGTGTGTGACCGCTTTCCCCATGTAGTCTACAGGGTTAGGGACCGAGGGGTCTCAAGTGTCTAGATTTCTGGTTAAAGGAACTAAAGCTTCTCTGGTGCTGTGAAGCACCGCCCCCACCTCCCCCGTACCCCGTATGAGGAAGCATCCCCTAGATCTAGGGGCTCAGTCAGACCCTCTGCTAGACTGTGAGCTTCTTGAGGGAAGGTACCCGGGTCCTGAAGTCTAAAACAAGACCTGACTTGGAAGTTGCAGTGAATTTGGTGGGGGCAATACATTGATTTATGACCTTGATATAATATTAACATCAATAATCATAGGTCCTAACACTTTTTGGAGGTTTTGAGACTGACACTGTTCTTAAAACTTTACATGGATCGTTTCATTTAATTCTCACAACAATCCTTGAGGAGAAGACTGTTTTTTTTTTAAGATCTGTTTATTTATTTGAGAGAGAGACAAGGGACAAGGGAGAGAATTTCAAGCAGACTCACCTAGAGCTGGGAGCCCCACGCAGGGGCTTCACGCCGGCTTCAAACCCACGACCCTGAGAGCAACCGAGAGTCAAACGCTGAACCAACTGAGCCACCCAGGTGCCACGAGTAAAGTACTTTTATTGACTCCATTTTACAGCAGAGGACCTGGCTTGGAGAGGGTTAGTAGCTTGTTCAAATCAAGGGCAACGCTGGGGATTGAGACCCAGGCAGTTTGACTCCAGGACCCATCTAATAGGGAAGACCACTGAACTCCCAGAAGTCACTTGCCTTTACTGGGCCTCAGTCCAGTAAATTAGGTAAATTTAATTAGTAAATTAGGTAAATGCCCCAAAATTAGGTAGCAAGGGGAGGGGGTTTGGACCAATGACGATGTAAGCCCCTTCCAGTGCTGGTGGGATGGACCATAAAAGGGAGAAAGTCTCTGACAAGAGTGGCAAGTTGGGGATGGGAGGAACAAGAACCATATTTACTGAAGGGCACCTATTGTGTACCAAACCTGCGCCTGGGACTTAACATGTATCACTAATTCTCAGGAAAGTGTTGTAAGATTTATAGTTGAAGAAACTCAGATTCGTTGAAGTGACTTGCTCAGGGTCACACAGGACTAAATGGGGAGGGGCAGGTGATGCAGATGAGTCTCACCATGGGTCACTAGAACCAACTCCTTTCCTACCACCCTTCCAGCCCTTAGGTTAGGAGCAGCACCACGTGGCAAGTTGCATCATACTTTTACCGTGTGACGTCAGACACCACACCACCCAATCCACGAGCTCCCTACCCAGTCCTCCCCTGACCCTCGGGTCAACACCGGGCGGCTCAGAGCTCGGAGACCGCACCTGCAGCCCCAGCCCTTTCCCGGTTGCGACGCTCACACTTCTCTGCACCATCCTCTACCCCGCCCCGCCGATTGGCAGTTGCCTGTGCCAATCAGGAGGCCTCCCGGGACGGGGGCGGGGCCTCACTCCCGAGTTGCCCTGTCAGTGCAGGTGGAGGCCCCCGGCGGGGCAAAGTGGCAGGAACCTCTTAAAGGGCGAGAGCGGCGCAGAGCGAGAACGCGGCCCGGCCCGGCCCGGCCAGGTCCCCACCCCGTCTGGCCCAGGTGAGCCTGAACTGTCTGGGGGCGATCCCGGGTCCCCGGGAGGAACGGGGTGAGGGACAGATGGACCTACTCCCAAGGGCCTGTGCGGTCCCGGTAGGGGCGAGACCAGGGTCTAAGGGTCAGGGGAGGGGGGCTTTAAGGGTCCCGGTTTCCAAGGTCCGAAATGGGGTCCACAGGGGCCTGGACGTCTGGAAGTTCAGGGTGCGGGGAGGGGCGCGGGCGAGAGGAGAGGGGTTCGGGAACTCGGGTCCGCGGCTGGACGCTTGCGGCTGGCGGTCCCTGGCGGTCCCGGCCTGTCTGGGGCGGGGGTCCTGGGTTCGGTCTCCGCGGGCTGGTCTCTGCAGAGTGCTGCGGCCCCAGGTGCCCCCCCCACCAGCCCCGCCCTGTCCGGCCGTAGTCTCCTGCCCGGCCCTGCCCGCCGCAGCGCTGGCCGGAGCGGGAGGGCGGGCGGCGCGCAGCGGGAGGGGGGCCCCCCCGGGCCCGGAACCCCGCTCCCGGCCCTTACGTAACTGACTTTGAGTTTCGGAACTGAGGGACCCGTGAGCTGGGGTGCCAGCTGTGCCAGCCAGTATGGCCCTCCTGTCGCCGCCCCAGCCCGGCACGCTCCCTTCTAGGCTTGGTCTCGGGGGACTTTCCTCGGTCTCTGGTCTCCCCAGTATATCGGTCTCAGATTCCTGCTTGCTCTCATTCCCCGATTCCCGGTGTTCCTCATCTCTCCTCTCTCTGCGGTCCTGTCTCTCTCATCCTCAGTCTTTCCTCGGGAGTTTTCCCGTCCTGACGTACACTTTCCAGAGGACCTCACCTCTTTTTGGTAGAACCTGAGTTCTCCCCTTTAGCAAATTGGAGGTGGGGACTTGTCCAAACAGACCCCAGCCCAAGCTTGCCCTAGAAGGGGGGAGGGTAGGACTATTCCTGAGGGTTGGTGAGGAGGGGGTGTTATTTCAAGGCCCACAGCTTCCCCGGGGTAGGAGTGGCTCAGTATGACCCCTCAAGTTCACGGACGAGGGCTGAAGGCAACCCCTTCTCTGCTTCTGGAACCCTTTTCTCCAGAAGGAGGAGGCTTGGGGAATGCCTGACCAGGCCTGGTGCTTAGGGCAGCTGGGAGTCCCTGTGAGACCCGCCTGGTGTCAGGTCTGGGTCAGATACTCAGCGACTGAAGGGGAGTGGGAGGGGCCAGAGCATTGGCACCCAGCCCCTGAGGTTTCAGCAGGCTCCCTACCTTCACCCCAGTTACAGGCCTGGGCAGGAGGCTGGGGATGGGGAGGGGATCAACAGGAGGAGGTCAGAGGACATTTGTGTGGGGGTAGAGGGAGGGTGGAGATAGAGGTGACCTCCTCAGGTCTGAGGAGCATGTACTGGGGTCGCCCCCTACCTTCAAGGCCCCTCTGAGTGCCAGTGAGACAGACACCTCAGAGATAACTCCTGTGCCCTGCTGCTGTTGGGAGTGGGTGAACAAGCAGTTAACAGCAGCCACGAGGTGGGAAAGATTAATTCTGACTGGAACTGTGGAAGGAGAGACTTGGCAGAGAAAGATGGAAGGTTTGGGAGGAAGGGGATCCAGAAGCTTTAGGGAACAGAGAGGGGGAAGGAAAGGGAACTTTGGGTGCCCTGCAGGCTTTGCCTGCAGCAGAACTGGGTTTAAATCTTGGCCCTGGCACTTTGCTGTGTGACCTTGCATGTGTCACTCCCCCTCTCTGAGTCTGCAGCTCTTCCTCAGTCCATAATCCAGACCTCACAGGCATTAGCAGAATCAGATGAGGTAATAAGTGTGCAGTGACCAGAATGATAGCTGGCCTGGAAGCAGGCCAGTGGGAGTGTTTTAAGAAGGGAACGGGGTGAGAATGCCCTGAGGTTTCCTCTGTGTATTAGGAGCCAGGCAGAGCCTGCCAGGACCCAGCAATGTGAGGGGCAGCTGGAACACCTGCATGGGGGTGGCGATAGTCAGTGAGGAGAAGCCGTGGCACACCCATCTGTCTCCCAATCAGCCCATCCCTGCACAGCCTAGACCAGGCTGTCCTCCCTCCTATAGGTTGCAGGTGCCTGTAGAAGCTCCCAGGAAGCCCAGGTCGCCACACCTGCTAGACCGGTGGGGGTGGGGCCCCTGGAAGGGCAGGGCCAGCACCCACTCTGCAGAGGGGACCCTGGCCAGGAGCCTGGCTGGCTGTGCTGGGCAGGACTGTCCCAGCCTGGCTGGGAAGATGCTGACGCTGTACAGGCCTCCGGAGGCCCCCAGCTCTGCTGGCTGCGGTTGTGCCCAGCTGATGGGACGCAGACCGCAGGGTGAGACAGAGGCCAGGGAAGCAGTGAGGAAGGGAGATGGAAGGAGCCACCTGGGGTGGGGTTGAGGGGAGCCTGAGTAGAGCTGCTCTGTAGAGCCGAAGAGGAACTGCATGGGTTTGTCGCTAAGCCCTTCCTGAGAACCATGTATGGGTCTGCTAGTCGCAGAGCTCAACAGGGGTACCCACAAAGGGCTCCCCGTAAAGGTCATGGAGGCCTGATATTGGTTGGAGGCTTGTAGAATGGATCTTTATGATAGTCCCCTGGTGGGGGTGGGGCAGGCAGGTTTTTCCTGGGGCCTGGGATTCTGATGTTTATTTAGTAAAGGGGGCAGTGTTCTACTCCCTTATAGTCTGTGGGCCCATCACTTTTCTTCCTGGGCCTCAGTTTCTCTTTCTGTGAAATGAGAAGGTCAGATGAGCCTAGAGCCTCGAAGGGTCTTTCAGCACCCATTATTAGAGCCTCTAGGACCTGGTTTACCTGCCATGAAGGGAAGGGGGAAGAATGGGGCAAGGGCAAGGTGGAGTGTGATGGGCCCTCGTGTCCTATTCTTGGCCCGTGTTCTCTAATCATAATTAGAGCCACATTTACTATGCACTGTGCTCTATGCTAAGCCTTTAATATGCAGCATTAACTAATATCCTTATAATCCCATGAGGGACTAGGTATTATTCCTGTTTCTCAGGAATTTAGGGAAGTGAATCTACTTGACCAGAGTGACACAGCTGGGAAGTGGCTGGGCTGGGATTTGAACCAAGCTCTGTCTGACCCCAAAGCCCAGAAGACTCAGCTGAAAGGGGAAGTATCCACCTGGTAGGTCCTACGGCTCCCACGATACCCCACACTTTACCTCTGGAACCTGCCTGGCCCTTACTGGGTGAGCTCGGAGCTCTGGGATATTTATTCTGGGGAGCTGGGGGACAGATTGTGCAGGCACCCACAGGCCTGGTGTTTGTGGGGGAGGAAGAGCAGATCAGGGCCTTCCTTGGGGTTTCCTCAGTCAGCCCCACCTGACTGCCCAAGGAAATGATCTGGGTACTGAAAGGGGACCTTGGATGTATGGCTCACTTTGGGACCTCAGTTTTTCCATCTATAAAACGCGGGCTTTAGTAGTTGAGTGCAGACATTGCTTGGCCAATGGATTTGTGGCTGAAGTTGGTAATGAGGTAAAAGGTTAGAGGGAGGGTCAGGGTAGCAGCAGCTGAGCCCGTGGAAGAAGAATTTGGGTCAGAAACAGCTTGGATCCTGGGCTGACCATTAGATAAGTATTTCAGATGAAAGGACTGGTGCTGGAGAGGTTCAGAGTCTTGTCTGGGGCTGTCCTGCTAGTAGTACAGGCACTGGGGGAAAAAAAAAAAAAACAAGGGAAGGCCCGGAGAACAAAATTCAGGCAGATGTCTGTTGGAATCCTGGCTGCTCCACTTAACTAGGCTTGGAGATCTGAAGGAACACAGCCAAGTGCACACAGAGAGGAGTCCTTTCACCTCACTGTCCTCATCTGTAAAATGGGAGTAGTAAGAATTTTGCCTTTGTCCACTTCCTGGGTCATTGTGAAGGTCAAAGGAGGTGAGACAGTTGTAGTATCAGGTGGGAATGCTGGTTATTTTTCAGTCCAAAGTTGCAATTCTGGATGCGTGTTTGTGGGGAGAGGGCACTTCTGACAGCCCCTCGGCTGAGAGGCTGTACCCCAGGGATGAGCTGGAGAACAGCCCGAAGAGTACCACCACCATTTACCGACAGGTTACACGGGCCGGGCACTGGGCCCAGAGCTTCACCTCTATTGCCTCTCTTAATCCCTACCTTGTCAGGTAGGTGGTGGCCTGACCCACACCAGGTCCCTCCAGAACCCAGGCCTACAGCTCCTTGTAATGACCACAGCTGCCAGTTATGACCAGTTTATTGGCACAGTTTACCCTGTGCCAAGCATTGTGCAAAATGTTTTCTACATATTATTTCATTTAATCCTCCTGACAACCCTGGAGGTGGGCACTAAAATATCCCCATTTTACAGATGACTAATTTGAGGCACAGAGAAGTTAGGAAGACAGGCCCCAGGTCACAAAGCTAGTGAGTGAGAGCCAGGGTTTGAACCTGGGTTCGTAAGCTTCCTCATTGAAGCACTCATCACAGTTGTAACTCATGCAGGAGTCACACGCCTGCCCCCTCCCTGTTCTCTGTGCGGGCAGGGGACACCATCTGAAGAAGACAGACGTGAACAGACAGAAGACCCAACACGTAGCACACAGTAGGCACTCAGTGAATATTTGTCTGCAGGGTTCCCCCAGCCTCCCAGGGGCTGGGTCTGGGAGGAGCTCTGGGTATGCTATCACGTGATCAGATTGCCCGCTAAGGGGGTGTCTGCCCTAGCCAAGCCCGGGAGGCAGGGGCTGGGCAGGATGTTTCCCCCCTGCCCGGGATGAAGAGGGGCCCTAGATAGTGTCCAGTTGGTTGTGCTCATGTCTCACTGCTGTCCTTTGCTTCCATCCATGTGTCCCTGCGGTGATGGCTCCCCCGTTTCTCCCCGATGGGCTGGATGACCCCACTGGCTGCTGCTGGGTGAGTACTGGTTTGCCTAAATGACTGCCTCACGGCCGTGACCTTGATTTGAATGCCTGTCCTGCATTACTGAGGTCACTGGGAGGGGTCCAGGGAGCCTAGCGGTGGGTGGGGGGGGTAAGAAGTGAAGGAGGGCATTCTGTGACGTTTGGATCCTACCACAACCAGCTGACTTCTCCCCACATCCTTAGCACACTGGGTGGTGATTTTTGAGACAGGGGACCAATGCAAAGGTCTCTGGGGCCAGACTGGTCAGGAATCCGTATTCTGCGCCTTGTAGCTGGGGGGCTCTTCGCAGGTCGGTTTCGCCTCTATAACATGGGAATCTCAGCATGTGCCTGACACAGGATGTTTGTTCTTTTCTTCACGTAAGCCCCAGGAGGCCAGGGATTTTGTGTGTCTGTTCTCTGCTGTATCTCCAGCACCTAGGATACAGGGGCGTGTAGTAGCAACTCTGAACATTTCTGAATGAGCGAATGTATTTATTTATTCCTGTCCCTATGCCCCATCACCACGCTTTGTGTTGGGTTAAAGGGATCAGTGACACAAAGTGACCACCATCAGAGGGGCTCAGAGAACAGGCGTTCTCTCTTTGCTCACTAGACTGGGAGTTCCTCAGGGGGAGGGCTCTGTTAAGTGAGCTCTGGGTCCTCTGAACGGAGGGTGGGGCCAGGTACCACACCCATCCAACCAGCGACTCAGGGCCTCTGCTTAGAGATGGGGAGGGAGCTTTGGGGCCTCTAGGTTTCCCCAGGAGAGAGGGGCAGCTGGGGAGGTCTGGGGCTGAAGGTGGGAGGGTTGAGGAGGGACTCTGCCTCCCAGTACTGCTACTTGCCTCACTGTGTGACCTCGGACAAGCCATTGACTTCTTTGTCTTGGAGACCTTGTCTTCAACATGCCTACCATAACATCTCTCCCACAGGCCGTGGGAGGGAGCCAGTGCGAAGTGCCCGGTGCAGGGCCCCACTTGGTAATTGTTGGTTTCCTCCCAGTCCTGAGCTCGTTCTGGGAGGGGGCCAAGTTAAGTGTCCCTCTTTTTGTCTCCTTTCTCCTATTTTAACTTCCCACCCAGTTGGGACTAGAATCTGGGAGTCAGGAGCCCCAGACTCTCCAGCAGCCTGGCTAGGGCCCTGGGCTAAGGACTGGGCTCTGCCCAGTGCGGCCACAGCTCAGTGGAGGTGGAAGTCCCAGTCTTTTGCTGGCAGACTTGATTCAGTAACCTACCCTCTCTGGGTTCGGTTGCCTCACCTCCAACATACGGTCACTGAAGGACACTTCCCTGGAAGATTTATTTAACAAGCAAATGGGTGGATCAGGCATTATTATCACTATTACTTTTGTGTCTGGCTGAGAAGGCTTCAAGGGAGGGACCTGGAGATTCTTGGCCTCGGGATCCTGGGAGTCCCTATTCACCATCTATGTTTATTGTCATCGGATGTGTCTTGTGTGCTGGCTGGGTTGTTCTATGCTCTTTTATTAGTTTTTTTTTTCAAGTTTGGAAGATGTGTGATTTTTTTTTTTTTAAAGATTTTATTTATTTGACAGAGAGTGAGAGAGATCACAAGTAGGCAGAGAGAGAGGCAGAGAGGTGGAGGGAAGCAGGCTCCTGCTGAGCAGAGAGCCCGATGCGATGTGGGGCTCGATCCCAGGACCCTGAGATCAGGACCTGAGCTGAAGGCAGAGGTTTAACCCACTGTGCCACCCGAGTGCCCTTATATACTCTTTTAGCTGCCTTATCTCATCTAGTCCTCCTGGCAGTCCAGGCATTATGGTCCTTGCTTTCCGGGCATGGGAACTGGTATTGTGTAAATCAGGTGAGTTACCCAGAGTCACACAGTTATTTAGGGGTAGACCTGGAGCTCAGACCCAAGTCTGCTCACCCCAGGGCCCTAATTCTTAGTGTAAAACTCTCTTACCTTCCCCAAGGGGGCAGAGATGGTGCCTGAGTCTGCTCTATCTCCAAGGCTCAGCAAAGGGCAGGTGAGGGCTACAGGACTGTTTCCTGTGCATACACACACACACACACACAAACACCCCCTGTTAACAACCCCCCCCCCCCCCCCCCCGCCCCTGCCGCCTGGTGCTCAAAGAGTCTCGAAGAGAGGGAACAACAGGAAGCAGGAGAAGGCCCCATCACATATTGGTTGAGAGTCAGACCTGGCTTTGAATTCTTAATCTATTGCTTACTAGTTCTGTGGCCCTGGGCAAAACATTTAACCTCTTGGAGTCTTAGCTTCCTTATCTATAAAATGGGCATAATAAAAGAACCTGCGTACCTCTTGGAGTTCTTATGAGGATTAAATAATTCAGTGAGGTACGTGATGGGTACCCAATGATAGTAATTATTGTTATTTTCATAGTTTTGAGTGTTCTTTTAGGATTACAAAGATAGCCCTCTTGGGACAATGGAGACGGGGTCTGGGAGGGGCCTGCTGGGGACAGGCAGGTAGCAAGCTAATCTGACAGGTTCTGAAAGACATCATTAAGGTGAAGGGACAGAGGAGGCCTCTGGGAAGTAAGAAGGTACCTCCCTTTCCTAGCCATCCGCTTTCCCTCATACCCACCCCCCGACCCCTGCCAGGCCCTGTGCTGGGCATGGGGCACCGAAATGAATCTGTGGGGTCTCTGCCTCCCCATCCTGCCCCAGTTCAGAGTCTAACTGGGTGGGGAGGACACAGAACTACCACCTCCACCTTTGATCAAGGCACTGAAGTGTGAACTGGGACTGTCTCCTTAGGCAAAGCGCAGGAGAAAGAGCATTCCTAGTGGAAGGAACTGTTTTGCCAAGGTACAGAGTCATGACCGGCGTTTGGGATGCAGCTAGAGAGACAGGCTCAAGAGAGCTAGGGGGACTCATCCCAGAGCCCGTGGGGAGCCATCAGGGGCTTCCCCTGGGTTCCCCAAAATAGGGGAACGATGTGGTCAGGCTTATATTTTGGGAGGATGGTTTGGTGTGGAGGATGAATGGGAGGGGAGAGGCAGGGGCAACTCTGCAGGAGAGCGACACTGAGAGGCAGCCTGGACGGAGGCATGAGATGGGGAGTACTGGGTGGATGTGAGGTTTAGGACCTGAGCCAGCAGGATGTGATCCTGGACTGCGGAGGGGAGGCAGGAGACGCAAGCGGTGAGCGTGAGGTCTTAGGGTCTGTGGGGTTCTGGGGCCCGCTGGGGTCTCTGGCTGAGGCACATGTCCAGGAGAAGCCAGAGCTGGAGCTGGATTGGAGGGTAAAGCCACTTGTCAGTCTTTGTCACCTTCTGCCTCAGTTTCCCCAGGCAGCAGTAACGTCTGAGCTGGATACTGGGGCAAGACCTCAGGCCACCAGGGCCCATGCCCCCCACTCCTGCCTTGGGTGTCACTTGTGGTGACCCTGGCTGGTGCGGCAGGGATGAGAGAGCTCTTTGGGGCCAGGGGCCAGGCAGGGGCTTGTGGGGCAGAGAAGGCCTGGCTTCTAGCTCCACCAGTGTCACCGAATGCGTGACTTTGGGAAGTCACTCCCTCTCTCCTGCCCTCCTTTCCTGCACCTCAAGAGAGAGGACAAGAAAACCTGTTTTGCTTGCCTCACAGATTCAGTGATAAAATGCAATGTCTAGGGACAACAAATATTTATTGAGCACTGACTTTGTGCTGGGTTCTGAGGGGGTTCCCGCCACTCAGGAAGCATGAAGCACTTCTGCGTGAGCCCAGCTGAGTGGGTGGTTAACTCTTTCTGGGCATCGGATATTTGAGCTGGGATTTGAAGGATGAATAAGGGCTCTCTAGGTGGGCAGTGGAGGGAACAGCTTCATAAGCATGTCGAACAGTATGTGTGAAGGCTTAAATGCCCATAATGTGCTCAGGGCACGTCCATATGTACTATGGTGTGGTACAGCTGGTGAGGCCGTGATGGGAGAGGAGGCTGGGCAGGACAGCAGGGCCCAGATCTTTCAGGGCTTTGGGGACGGTCATGTTGGAGGTGATCATCCTCATAACTCCCTGCTCTCCTAGGACTGCTAGGGCCCTATCCACCCTACTCCCCATCTCTAGTCTGTCCCAGTGGCTGCCTCTCTGGGGAGTCAACAACCTGGGCTCCCTGCCAGGTCTACCACTTATGAGCTGTGTGCCTGGCTCTCGTCACCTGCCCTCTCTGCACCACTTTTCACCTCAGTAAAATGGGGACAGCAGGCTCTCTACCCAGGCAGGGGTGGTGGTTTCAATGGGATAATCCCCCCAGTGGCCTTGTCCAGTGTCTCCATGTAATGGACAACCATAAAAAGGGGCTCCAGTTCAGTTCTTAGTATTCGGATTCCACAGTCTCTTCGGTCCCACCCGCTTGCTTCCCCCGCCTCTCCTGGGCCGGCTGGTCAACAAAGGGAGGAAAGGATTAAGAAACAAGCCCAAATCTCCAGAGGGGTCCTGGCCCACTGCCCAGCTCGCCCCCATCTGTCCCTTGCCCCCCTTGGCCTCGGGCCCAAGGACTCTCAGTCTTAAGGCCTGGGTTCCCCCCAACTCCCCCACCCCAGGGGCCCCTTCCTGGCTGGAGGCCAAAGCCAGCAGCAGCCTTGAAACAGGGACAAATATTTTGAAAATCTGTGGCTTTATTTTTTTCCCCTGGAAGCAGATAGCTGGGCCTTTTTTTTTTTTTTCTTCTGGGTGACAGGGAGAAGAGTAAGTGTGATGTCCCGTATCTGTGGGAGGCCCCATAGTCTGGGCAGAAATGGATCTCTGAGCCTCCGGGAGTTTACAGTAGGGACTGCTGACCAAGTCCCTTGTGGTACAGATGCAGGAGCCTCAAATCAGAGTGGGTGGCTCATGGCGTAAGGTCACACAGCAGGGACCCAGGTCTCCAGACCCTTTTGGCACTACCCTACGAATGGGTATGATGCAGGGACCTTGGCTGTCCCTTCACTTTTCCGAGCCTCGGTTTCCTCTGCTGTAAAATGGGGCTGATATTGGGACGCCTGGGTGGCTCAGTTGGTTGGACGACTGCCTTCGGCTCAGGTCATGATCCCGGAGTCCCAGGATTGAGTCCCACATCGGGCTCCCAGCTCCATGGGGAGTCTGCTTCTCCCTCTGACCTTCTCCTTGCTCATGCTCTCTCTCACTGTCTCTCTCTCAAATAAATAAATAAAATCTTTAAAAAAAAAAAAAATGGGGCTGATATTGCTGAGGACTGGCAGTGATGTAGTTAGAGCACTTAGTCCGGTGCTGAGCACTATGGGGCTTAGTGGTTGGTCCGTATCGTTAATGCTATTATAAATGCTGCCTCTAAGAACCTTCTTCTTCCTGCGTCTTCCCAGTCTAGGGACTTGATACAGTTTCTTGTTGAACAAATGACACCCAGTGAACCGGTTTCATCTTTTACCCTCCTCCCCTGCTCCCCTCTCTGGTTGGCTGGGACACCCTATCCTCACCCTTGGCCTGGTTTTGGCCCCTGCCCCCAGCCCATCCTACGCTCTTGGCACCTAGCCTGCATCGTCTCTCTTCCAGGAACCACAGGAGCAGGACAGAGTTTCTCTTCCGCCCACCTCTGGTTCATGCCACTTGCAAGCGCTTTGGGAAGGCAGAGTCGAAAGGGACTTGCATTACCCAGGCCTAGGCAGAGGGGGCGGAGGTGGAGGCTGAGCTCCCTGGAACTCTCCTCTGGGAGCTGGGGCAACACACGAAGACTTCTGCGGAGGTGCTGAAGTAGGCAGGCCTAGAAGAGAAAACCTGGTCCACGGCCCCCCTGGGGTGGAGTAGCAGGGATGCCAGACTGGGGGCTGGAGGGCCACACCCCTCCCCCAGCTCTTCGTCTGCCCTAGCTGAGCCTCTGTTTTCTGGTTCATAAAAGGAAGGCGATGGACTGATGTCAGAGGTTTCTACTAATATTACAGGATTAAAAGAAGGGATTTGGGAGCCGACAGACCTCAGTTTAAATCCCAGCTTCACCATTTACCAACTGTGGGATCCCTAGGGAATTCTACCTCTGTGAGCATTAGTTTTCTCACTAATAAAATGGGAAAATTATTAGCACCTTCTCTTACGATTACCTGAGGGGGGCTGAGTTAGGTAATTTGGGTAAAATCCTCAGGCCACAGCTGGCACATTGGAGTTATTGTGGTGGTTATTATTCTATAATTAGTAAAGACTAGAAGGCTGGCCTGCAAACAGGTCATTGAGAGGGCAAAGCTTGAGAAATTCATTCGTTCATTCATTTATTCACTCAGCAGATACTTAGGATTTGCATGGGGAGGACACACAGAAGAGAAGCAGGGAGGCCCCAGCAGGCTGCCCATTCCAGCTGTGTGAAGTGGATCAGTTACTTCTCTTCTTTGGGTCTCACCCCCTCACCTGGGAAATGGTGAGATGGTGAGCATAATGTTTACCTTCCGAGTTGTCCTAAGGCTTAAGAGAGTTCAGGTACACAGCGGGTGATCAGTCTGCGTATGATTCCTTTCCTCGCCCAGCTCTGTTAATGACTGGGTCTATGATCTCAGGCAAGTCCTTGAATACACCAGGCATACCTCCACCCCAGGGCTCTTGCACTTGCTGTTCACTCAGCTTGGAACTCTCTACCCCTAAATACTTTCATGACTTGCTCTCTCATGTCCTTAATTTTTTTTTTTTTTGTTTAAATGTCCACCTTCTCAGTAAGGCCCTTCCTATCTAACTTAAAATGGTGACACCCTTTCCTGCCACAATATGACCATTCCCCATCTTCCCTCCAGGCCAATTTTTTTTTTCTCTCTCCATAGCACTTATCATTTTTTTTTTTTTTTTTAGCACTTATCATTCTTTGACATACTGTATTTTAGTGAACATTTGTTTATCATTTATCCCCCATCATTGGAATGGTAAGCTCGGTGGTGACAGTGATTTTTGTCTGTCTTGTTCAGTGTTACATCCCCTGTACCTAGAAGAGTGTTTGGCTCATAATAGGTGCTAAATAAATATTTGTGGAGTGACTTAATGAAAAAAATGAAGCAGCTTCTCTCTGGGTCTGGCATTATACGATGCAGATAAATAATTCTCAATAAGTAATTGTATGAGGAGCCATCATCCTCTCCATTGGCCAGATAATACTTTGGCTGGGTCAACCCTAAAGCCCTTTTGCTTCTGATATTTTCTGCCAGGGCATCAGTTTCAGTTGGAGTGCCCAAATCTTTTGTTCCTGAGCCTGAGCTATGCAGAATTTCTAGTTGGGGCTGTTTGGCTGTTGGGCCCACAATGGTTATTATGTCATTACTGGTAATTAGCAAGCAGGCCCAGAGGATTGAACTTTTTGTTTTTCAGCAGAAATCACAGCAGAGAGCTGTGCCAGCCGGGGAAACCCAGGCCTCGTGTGCAGCTTCCTCTGTAACTACCCCCTTCCCAGCTAGGGGTGCATGGCTTAGGCAGACTAAGGCAGAGGTTTCCAAAGCTCCAGGCACCTGGGTAACCAGCTCAACCACTGTCTTCCCCAGGTAGTATCCTGCCAAGTTTCTCCTCCACACCCTCAGCACTCTCTGCCTGGCCTGGTATGGGAGGCGTTCCCCCAGTCCCCCTGGGGGACCTAGGTATAAGGTTTCCAAATATCCAGTTGACAAGGACATTTTCTGATGCGCAGGATTCAGTAGTATGGGTGGGGGAAGTAACCCCGGGTTTAAGACTCAAGGGCCTGGGTTTCAGTCCCTGCTTAGCTGCTCAATTGTTGGGCTGCCATGGACAACTCACTACCTCTTGCTAGTCCTTGGCTCTCTCCTCTTTCAGAGATAGAGACACCTACTTGGCCTCCTTGGAAAGAGAGGTGGGTTAGTGTAGTGGGCAAAGGAGAGGGTTCTGGAGTCAGACAAGCTCGGCTTCTCTATACCCCTCCCAAGCTACATGACCCTGGGTAAACTGCCTCATCTCTCTGACTTCAGCCCCAAAGCTGTAAAATGAGGTTAAAATAGTACCCACTCCACGGGATTGTTGTGAAAATTAAATAAAAAGGCAAGTGAGGTACCGAAGCACCTAGCGAGTACACTGTACATCTTTGCTGGTATGAGTACAATGACCACTGTGGAAATGCAGGCAATCTGTAAACCGTAAGAAGAGTGCTAGCAGTAAAGCCCAGCAGATGTGGATTTGCATCTGAACTTGGACACTTACTAGCTGGGTGATCCTGGGTAAGTGTTTTGCTTCCTCATGTGTAAAATGGGAGTTATAGTCAAGGGACTATTGTGAAGGTTCCCTGACGTGCTGTATATAAAAAGTCCCTGGTACGCAGTGTTTGGCATATGTTCTCCACATAGTATAGACAAGGAAGAGAGGAGAAGGGACTTGGCATAGACTCACACAGCATCTCAGTGGTGGAACTTTGATTTGAGCCCAGGTCTGCCTGCCTCAAAAGCCCACATTCCTTTGACCTCTTCTTGCCATCACCCATTTATTGGGATGATGGTAATGGTTCATTACCATTACCAATGGCTTATTGTTGAGGACTGATCGTGTTCATTCAAGACCCCCCAGTGCCTCTTCTATGGAGGAAGAGCTCAGTCCTCCCAACCTGCTTCCCTATGGCTCCTCCTCTGCCTCTCCTTGGTGAGGGTGGGGCCAGGCTGACTTTACCAGTTTTAGAAAGGGCTCAGCTAGCTGCTGGCACTGAGACTCTCCCCATGTTTCTTGGGAAACCCTCTAGACCTAGAGGATACCTGGGGAGAGAGAATTAATGGGTTAAGCTTGAGTGATCTGGAGGCTTTGCTGGATCAGAGTCATTAGGCTCACTCCAGCTGGCGAGAGAAGGGGGTTGGGGAGGGTCATGGCAGGCCAGATCCTTGTGTTCCCTCTTTGAATGTCCTAGGGCTATAGTCAGAAGCAGCCACAACAGCCTTTCCCTGGGGTCTTGGGACAGAGGTTGGGGTTGCTCATTCAGATCATTTCTAAACTGCTTTTCTGAGAGTGATGTGAAAGCCGCAGAGGACAGTGGTATCAGACAGACCTGGTTTAAGCTGTGTGATGTTGGGCAAATCACCTCACATTTCTGGGCTCTGGTTTTTCAACTGCAGTTGAAGGTAATATTACTTTGTAGGATCTTTATGAGGCTTAACACAATAAATGCATATAAAGTACTTAGTGTGAACCCTGCATTTAGTAAATACCTAATAAATGCCATTGTCATTATTCTTATTAACAAGTTATCTCTAGTAACTTGGCCCTTATGTTATCGCTAATAACTGGCTCTTCCAGCCTAGACATTTCTAGGTTTTTCTGGCTGTAGAATTTAGGTTGGCCTGCAGCTTTGAAAGGGAGATGTAAGTGGGCTCACAGGGAAGGCAGGGAACAGACGCCTCCAGTAGTGTGGTTCAGAAGGCTTGCGTTCAAGTTTGGGCTCTGCCACTCTCTGCTATGTGACCTTGCACAAGTCCCTTCAGGTTTCTGCACCCATTTCCCAATCTTTTTAAAAGTTTGCAGCTTGGGCTTGATGATATCCAAGGGCCTATCCAGTTTTAACATTTTGTGAATCTAGAGGCCTAGAGGAGTGTCTTAGCTACCGTCTATGCGGTCCTCTTACAGTTTCAACTTCCTTCCCTTCTGCTCCTTGTTTCTTGGAGTGTCTTCACAGCAGAAAGGACATCACTTGCCAACTCCAAAGTATGTATTTCAGTCACATTTTTTGGTCTTAGTGTGCTTTAGGACCCAGCTCAATGCAATTTTTGCAAGCAAAGTGCATTGTGTCACAGAGGTCAAAGCATGCTCTGTGTTTTCAAATACAAAGACAAGGTATTGTATAAAATCACTGCATTTGCTGATTTCTTTGGCCTTTATCTCAGAAATGACCAGAACAGGCAGCCTTGTGTGCAATAATTGAAAAAAAAAAAAAAAAAACCAACAACGCTGCAATCAGTGCATCCTAGAAAAAGTAATCATAGGTATGCTTAGATAAAAGGATGTTTGTTGAGTAAACAAGATAAAGATGGAACAGTAAACCTAAATATTGGACATCTAGGTTAACTAAATTATGGTATATCCGCTTGAGGGCACTACTAAAAATGGTGATGCAGATGTCACAATATATTATTAGGTGGAAAAACTCAGTTCCAAAACAGTATGATTTAAGTTTGAAAAAAGCATTAGGTTGAACTATACACAGTGTCTGTTGCTTGACCATTTTTAACTTATACGATCAGCAATTTTGTATGACTAAATTTAATATACATAAAAAAAGTGTACGTATAAGAGAAGGTATTAGAAGGGAAGTCCACCTCAAATATTGGTGGCAGTTATTTCTGATTGATGATTTTAGGATGATTTAAATCTTTTTCTTCTTATTTAACTATATTTTCTTTTTTTTTTTTTTTATTGTTAAGTAATCGCTACACCCAACCTGGGGCTCAAACTCACAACCCTGAGACCAAGAGTCGCATGCTCCATTGACCGAGCCAGCCAGGCGGCCCTTATTTAACTATATTTTCTGTGAACAATTCAAGTACTACTACTAAAAATAATTGCCTAGAAGGACATACCATTGTATGAACAGTAATTTTCCTTATCATAGCCTGTTTATGATAATTTGTGTTTAAAAGGTCTAAAATGGCTGCAGCTTCATGACCATGGGCAGGTTGGAAAGACAATTCTAATCTTCATGTACTTCTGTTACAAAGATTGATTTTTATTCAATAGTGACTGTTCAGAACACTTTGCTGGCGGGCCCAGCTTTTCAAAACCCTCTTCATCTCTTGCCACCCTGCACAACAGACAAATGTTTTCCATGAGCCCCATCACTGGGGCGTAAGGCCAGCTGTGTCCCTAATCCGCCCACGTCCCAGATTTGGGAATGGTTCAGGCTCCAACTGTTTCCCCCTCTCTACCCCCGCTGTCTCCCAACCTCATCTCTTCCAGGTCATCGGAGGCCCCAGCTACCATCCCTGGCCTTCCCCCCTGGTCACCACCTAATTTCACCCTCTTCTGTGCAGCTGGTGTTTGAGCTCAGTTTGTAATAGGAAAGGATTAGGACCCTTTCAAGCTGTCTTTTTTCTTTTCTTTCTTTCTTCTTCTTCTTTTTTTTTTCTTGGTGCCCTTGACCGCTCCAGGGGCTGACAGGCAGCTAGCAGGGCCTGTATTCCCTAGGAAGGAACAGGAGGGGTCTTGGAGGAGGCAGTGGAGGGCTCAGCTGGCAGGCGGGATAGAGATGGCCCCTGGAGACCCCAACCTGGGGCTTGGAGTATGGCACAACCGCCACCCAGATGTGAGCGTGAAGCAGGCAGGCAGGGAGCTGAGTTTCTGCCTAGAAAATTAGCCTCAGGGATGGTGTTTGGGACCTTTACCCTTGGGACCCAGGGGCTGCCTCTGCAGCGGGAACTGGAACTGGATGTCTATATGCAGAGGCCTCTTCTGAGAGGACAGCTGGGCACATGACTACGGGTAGTTTGGGAAGCTTCTCTGCCTTCAGACTGGGCATTACTTATCCCCCCACTCCCTACTATATGGTGGGTCCAGCTATACTCTGGGTAGAGCACTTTGCCTCACAGGTGACAGTGTGTAACTTAATAACAAAACCAGTCATATATGCATAGTACTTTAGAGTTTACAAAGCCCTTTCATCTCCAGGCTAAGAATTGAAAGCAAAGACTGGAATTCAGGTCTTTGTGATTGTAAAAGCCTGGGCCAACAGTTTTTGGTGTGGTGTTGCAGAGCACTCTGATTAGGAGTGGTTTATACCTGCCTTAGTTTAGCTATTTTTTTCTTAGTCTGAGACTGCTACTTTTTTTCAGGGTGATGATTGCTAAGTACTACGTACTCCATTCATACAGACAAGGCTTTTAATTTTTTTTATTTTTATTTTTTAAAGATTTTATTTATTTATTTGACAGAGAGAGAGTGATCAT